>NC_041353.1:8379489-8604934 GCF_004354835.1 Perca flavescens
TGAAAAGTTGGAGTTAATTGGCAAAGAAAGACCTACAACAGAGTTTAATTTGGTGCAGAAAAAACAATGCTTTGAGAGGCAATTTAACTCCATTAATTACACATGAACTTTGTTTTCAAATAAAGCGATCATCATTGGGTAAGTCTGATAGGCCTGATTTTATTCTGGCTGCCACTGTTTTGGAAAACAGTCATCATGCAGAATTACCGGTCAATCTGTGCATTTAACATTATTACAATGACTGTTTCAAATAAACGTAACATGCATACAGTATTAGGAGGTTGTGGTAGGAGCAGGAGGGGCTGGCTGTCATATGTTTTAGCACCCCAACCTGTTGTCACCATATTCTACTGAAGTGCACACACACAGCTTGTGTGATGATGCGGTTATTTGTAAGGACGATTTGTATGTTTGACATGTCATTTAGCTGACACTTTTATCCAAAGCGACTTACAATTGCTATATACGCCTCTGGAGCAACTAGGGGTTAAGTGTCTTGCTCAGGGACACATTGGTTGATGTATCGCAGTTGGAATCGAACCCAAATCTCCCACACCAAAGGCATGTGCCATATCCACTTTTTGCGTTGGCTATTACTCTCACTCTCTCCGTGCTGTTAGCGTCTTAATTTATGTTTCAGGTTTGGAATTTGCGTCATATGGCCGCCCACCAAGAGTCAGGTTCTGTCTGAGGCTTCTGCTTGTTAAAAAGGAAGTTTTTCCTTGCCACTGTTGCACCAAATGCATGCCCTTGTGGGAATTGTTGGGTCTCTGTAAATTAGAGAGTGGGGTCTAGATCTACTTTATCTGTTAAGTGTCCTGAGATAACTTCTATTATGATTTGACACTATAATAAAATTGAATTGTCATCATAACTAACTTTTGCTGTACTATAATAGAGGACACAATAAGCTATTCTGGTAGATGTATAAGATGTCATGGCAACAATGAAGTAGTAGTTAAGATATTTCAGTCTGGACCAAAGTGGAAAACTTCCCTCTCTAGTATTATGAAGTATGATGATATAGCATGGTTCAAATCAGGTAAAATCAGGTAACATTTGAACAACCATTCTACATCTACAACAAACGTGAGACCGTTCTTCAAGATGAAGTCTGAATTTTAGACTTTAATTGCAGTGTTTAAGTCACTTTAATACACCCTAAAAATCTCACCCGGACGCCGAGTTCCACATTTTCACCACCATATATTTTCATTCCACCATCAAGGCTTCCGATCTCACCAAAGAACTTGCGATCAGCTACAAGAATCCCCATTATGGAGGGGCTCCTGAAGACAGAATTTGAATAGGTAAGACTTTGAAATGACAACACCAAACACACTTCAAACATTGTCAATGCACTTTAGATACGAGAGTAATTAGAATTGTTAGTGCGTCACTTTCTCAGGGTCACACGGAAAAACCTTTTCCCTCATATATTTGTTTTCATTTGCTGAGATAATATCTTCTTTCACCAGGGCCAATATTTGAGAAGTACTTATTTAAAAAAAATATCTTATTTTAAAGCCATAAGATAGATAATTTACAGTACATGCTGGTTTAAAGAAATGCCAATAAACCAGAGCATGTTTTTCTCCCATCCCGGGAATGCTGTGTGGACTAGCCAGACCCTCCTCTGCAGCGCCGCGGTGGAGGAAGGTCTGGCAAAGCGAGACTATAAAAACATATACCATGAAGTACTTTGTCTGTACTTAATTATTCTATGGCACTTCGTTAATGGAGGTAATAGCCTGAAAAAATAAAAACACTATAAAAAAGGGAAATATTTTGGCGTTGGCGGAATACAAATAAGAACTGTTTCACCTGTCTCTTTTCAGAACCAATGTCCCATGCTTCATATTAAAAAGGAACATGTGAGTGGTATTGATCTTATCATCTAACTCTCGGAAATTATCAAAATTCACTATCAACTGAACTATTGAAGTGTGAAAGTATTTTGTGTGCGTGATTTGGATGAACTGACAATATAAACTTACTTTCCAGGTTGTGAGTCGTCCTTTAAAGCGTACCACTCAGGTCTGAAGGACTCGTACATGCACCACAGAGCCCAGTCAAAGGCATCCGCGGAAGGTATATAGGGAGTCAGTGTCAGGTCATCAAAACTGACTTTGTCAAACACTGGTGTCAATATCACAGTGCGGTCCTCTTTAATCCGAGCTAACAACGGTTCAGCCCTGGACACACAGTGACAGTTTTACTTATGCTGTATGTCTTGACAAATCAGAAATAGAGGATAATTATCATCACTGTAGCACAGCAAGGCAAACTAAGCTGTAACAACTCAGATCACCCACCATTGTACATGGACTTCGATGTGAGCGTCTAAGATGGCCACCACGTCCCCCACAGCAGCCCTCCATCCCGACAGTCTTGCCTGGGTGAGGCCGAGCTGCTCAGAGTGCCTGACTTTCTTCACCAGGCCTGGCAACTCCTCGTCGATAGAGTTGACGTATTCATCCAGTTCCTCCATTAAATCCTCTGCAGAAAGTAAAGATGATAATCAGAGCTGTAGATTCAGTCTAGTTGGCCATGTCAATCAATCATCCAACCTATATCTTATTGTTGAACCACAAAATACCCAATCTTACAGGATTGGTTCACCCAAAATAGTAAAACTCCACTTGAATTTGTGGTGCTCACAACAATGAAATATAATTGACATTTTTGTAAAATATAGGCTTATTAACTTAGTGCTGAGAGTCAGATCAGAAGATCAACACTCAAACACAACAAATTTAACCTGTTATTGGGAGTTTATTGGGTAGTTAACTAGGGTGCTTTGGAGGTTCTGATACAGAACCAGGCTAACCAGGTGTTTTCAGTCTTTATGCTAAGCTAACTATCTACAGATCTTCCCATCTAAGACGGCCTCAGGGTTGGACCTATCTTGTCCTTCCTTGTTACATCCGCAAATGAGGAGGTGATTTTTTTTTTTTCCAGTTTGGTTCGTTTGTCAGCAGAACCATGGAAAGACTACTGATCCTGGGAGTATGCATCAATTATTTTTAACTCTCATCAACATCACGTACGGAACAGGATTAGGGCCACGTGTGAATATTTTCTTTTCTTCAGTTTTAAGTTTAAAGTCAGAATTCTGAGAATAAAGTCAGAATTCTGACTTTTTTTTTACTTAAAAAAAAAAAAAAAAAAACTCAATACTAAGAAAAAGGTTTTCTGACTTTTTTGCTCAGAAGTCTGACTTTAGTCTGAGATTAAAGTCAGAATTTTGACTTTTAATTTAGCATTCTGAATTTAACCCAGAACTCAAATACATTTTTTCACATGTGACCCAGGAAATTGATGGGATGAGCTGAGCACCGTCAGAGATGAAACACACCTGAGTGGGCTGGGTTCAGGAGGCTATCAGACCTGCAAGATCCTCTTTCCCTGTCCCTGCTGACTTATATTGTCGTTTGTTTTTCAGTTATTCAAACACTCCTCACCACTCCCTCTTTGCATAGATATACTGACCAGCTCTGTGTCATCTTTGTGTGCTTAGATGAACGGTGTTTGGCTACTCCTTATTAGATCTCCTCTCAAGGTTAGTTCACATTTATTTCAGTTGAACCCTGTACAACTGATAAATTCAAGCAAGCGTTTCATGTTTTGGCTCACTTTTTCAACTTTCAGCACTGTCGATAGAAACAGTCAGATCTCTCAGATGCAAATATCTAAAGCTATTTGCATCACTAAATACCACTAAGGGGAGGGGAGAAAATATTTTGTATAATTTTTCAAATTATTAAAAAGTCCAAATAGCACTTTGAGTAATCTAATATAGCCGGATGATGACTGGAGCCAGAAACAGGATTTTGTCGCAGCAGGTCGACCTACCGTTAGTGCTGTGGTCATCCACCAGTATGATTTCTTTCAGCAGCCGAGCTGGCGTCTTGTCTATGATGCTTCGGATGGCCCTTTTGATGACAGAAAGAGCTTCATCCAGGTAGATTAACACAACACTGATGGAAGGCAAATCCTCGGGGTACTTTTTCTCAACGCACCTGTGAGGGGAGAAATAAATTGTAGATTTTGTATCTGACTAAACAATTCAATTATTAGAAAAAAATAAATGTCAACATGTTTGGTGCTAACCTCACATTTATTCAGACTTAAAATGTTAAGTGTACCCACTTGCTTCATTCTCATTGGAAGTAGTAGAGTTTACTTTTTTCTGTCATTTGTTCACATTAAGTTATATGACAATATCGGTCCCAAAATAATGTAACAAATATAGATGCGTAAAGCTGAATTCATATCATTCAGATTATTATTTAGAGCAAAAGGAATATAAATGTTGAATGGATTTGTGAAGAAAGCACTTTTAATCAGATTGAAGGGGTTCCTTGTATAATTTAAAGTATTAGTTTTCTGAGAATCCCTTTCATATCCAAGCAAAATTGATATAGTAACTGAAATATCTCTTATCAAATGGATAATGAATCAAATCAAATTGAAAAGCAAATTTGATTGGGATCTTGTGAATCGGAATCAAATCTATTCAGGACATCAGTAGCGATACCCAGCCCTGATCATAAAGGGGCTCATTGGGACTACACCGGTGTATGAACCCGGTGTCGTTTGTCAGTAGGCCTAGTTTATGAGTTCCTACAGGAAGTTACAATCACCTGGTGGGCCTGGTATCTGGGATCTCTCTGTTGAGGGGCAGCCTGTCACTGAGGAAGGCGTTGTAGCCGTATCTCTGGTACAACCTCTCAGCCTCCTTCTGCTCCTCCTCTGATAGCGCATCACCCCACTTTCTGAACAGAGCTGAGTTCGGGTATAGCTTCCTCACAACCTTCCTCTCCATCTTCACCTCTGCATTGTTGCGTTTCACCGGTTTCTTCTTTTCAAGTTCATTCATCAGATTGACTGTTGACAAAAGAGAGTACTTGAGTATTTGTTTTACCCTTTTTGTTCTGCTATGTGCATAGTGAGACACTATATACATATGAAAAAAATAAGTATGGTTTTATATTCAGTGTGATATGCAGTGTGGGTTATTGTACATGATTTAAATATTGCCCAATAGTGCTAATCATAAGTAATAGATATTGGACAATGAGAGTAATGATATTGCACAGTGTACAGATATTGCACAGTAGTGGAATTGCACAGTATTATCAATATTATCAATAGTATTAAATATTGCACAATAGGTGATCAGAAGAAAGTCTGGGGGTTGGGGGGGTTAGACATTAGAAATAAGTATGGTCAATAATAATTCCCATCATTATGGCCAGCTCAGCAAGCCCTCTGTTTGCAACCCATTTACCTGTTTCACTAACTCAAAAGTATATTTGTACATGGGCGTAATTAATGGTAGGGATATGGGGCTATGTCCCTACCACTTTTCATCTATCTATAAATTACAGGAACGTCTGTCTGTCTGTGTGTCTGTTATGCGCATATCTCTTGAACAGTTAGTCTGATGGATTTCAAACTTGATAGGTGTCTTGCTACGGGCACGAGTAAGTGCAGTGCCAAGTTTTGACATTGTTTGGATTAGAAATGCAAAGATATATATATATATATATATATATATATATATATATATATATATATATATATATATATATATATATATATATATATATATATATATATATATATATATATATATATATATATATATATATATATATATATATATATATATATATATATATATATATATATATATATATATATATATATATATATATATATATATATATATATATATATATATATATATATATATATATATATATATATATATATATATATATATATATATATATATATATATATATATATATATATATATATATATATATATATGTATATATATATATATATATATGTATGTATATATATATATATATATATATGTATATATATATATATATATGTATATATATATATATATATATATATATATATATATATATATATATATATGTATATATATATATATATATATATATATATATATATATATATATATATATATATATATATATATATATATATGTATATATATATATATGTATGTATATATATATATATATGTATATATATCGGTTAAAGAAGCACACATTGGCTTTTGCCGCTCTAGCCTCTGGCCACTCCACCTCTCACACTGCACACTGAGTGAGCAAAGCGCAGGACCAGAGACGGAGAGGGTCGAAGAAAGCAGCGGAGCTTTGGCAGCTAAGATGTGACATACACCTCAGACCCACAAAAATGTGCTCTTTGACCTTGAATAAACAAACGACAATTCCTGAATTAAAGGACGTTTCAGAATCCCACACATGCAAAGCACAACCAACTACAAACAACAAGTGGCAGACAGAGCATGATGCCACTTATAGGCAGGCTACCAGACACTATATTTGAGTCACAAATAGATGCAAATATCACATGATGATCCATCATTCCACATAATAGTTTGTCTTCTGTATCATCAAGTTATTAGGCTAATGGAACGTCTATATGTCAGTGTTTGTTATTTGCATATTTCTCGAACCGTTCAAACTTGACAGGTTTCTTGCTAGGGGAACGAGTGTGTGCAGTGCCAAGTTTGACGTTAGATAAGAAATGAGAAATCTATGATTGAAAGAACCATAAATAGCTTCTTACCACTCTAATCACCCTCCCCCTTCCTAAAATAGTAGCTACCTGCTCCAGCCAACCTCCCCCTGAATCTTCGCTCATTACTCTAATTGCCCTTCCTCCTCCTAAAGTAGTAGCTACCTACTCCAGCACTAAAACTTTGTTCATTATGTTTTGTGGATGTTTGTTTTTCACCTGAAGTAGTAGCCTGCTCTGAACCTCAACTGAATCTTCGCACTTACGTTCATTCGTGGATGTTCACTGAATCTGTAAGTCAGCTACAGTGTTTAATTCTGAATATTGTGGGAGGGGAACATTTGTTGGATAACATTCGGTTGCGCTTAATGTATCGTTTTCTCGGAGTTCACTGTGTGGTCTGCTCCAGCCAAGGTCTGAACCTCCCCTGAATCATTGCACTTATTCATTTGTGGATGTTAACTGAATCTGTAAGTCAGCTACACTGTTTAATTCTGAATATTATATTTTATTCTGGTGCGCTTAACGTTATCGTTTTCTCAGAGTTTAGGCTACTGTATAATAGTAGCCTTGCCTATTCAGCAACTCAAACATACGCTAGCCTGTTTCAGCAACTAAACATATCCTATTCAATGCATTCATAGTCTCTTTCACGGCCTTGCACTATCACATACCACCCATAGTATTCTATTTATATTTATGATATGTACATACTGTAACTACATTTATGCATACTCATATTCTATTGCTCTTTATACTGTTCATACGGCACATACTTATTTTTCCTACTCTTAAAATGTTACTGTTACTACACTGCACATATCTGTCTATATTGTTCAAACTCTATATCCATATTTATTCTGCTCTTATAATGTTACTGTTAATGTCACTGCATATATCCTTACTGTACACCATACCACTTAATTAACTGTATACTACTGTCTACACTGCACCATATATCATACACTGTTTATACTGCACTATCTGTCTATACTATACTGTCTATACTGTTCACATTGCACTTTTCTGCATTTTTGCACTTCCGATTAGACGCTAACTGCCTTTCATTGTCTCTATAATTGTACTCTGCACAATCACAACAAAGTTGAAACTAATGTAAATCTAATCTAATCTCCTTTATTTCCTGCATTCTGTTACATTTGTATGTACCAAAGTCTTCCTTTTCTGCATCAATTTATGGTTGACATGTCTTTATGTAAAGGAAAACATAACTCAGGTGGCAGGTGACATTATTCATAATAATGTATTCAAAATCGAGCTCTCTGCTTCTGACTCACCAAAAATGCAGCAATCATATCGCTGCATGTAAAGCAGGTTGGACCAAAGTCATAGGCAATTAGACGTACATTTTTGTAAGAATTGATTTGGTTGAAAAGTAGCCTAAAAGTTTCTTAGTCGATCAAAAGAAATTTCATTAGCAGCTTATTTATAATCAATTGATTGTTTTATAATCAATTTTCAAGCAAACAATTCCAAATATTTTCCAGTTTCCAATGTTATTGATGATTATTTAATGCTTTTACTTTATCATATAGCCTATGATAGTAGACTAAATATCTTTTGATGTGGAAAGTTGTTGGTCGTATGAAACAAGAAATTAAAAAATGTCACCCTGGGCTCTTCCCTCTTACATTTAATTTGAAAAAAAAATAATCAAAAATTGATAATGAAAATCAATTTTAGTAGCAAACCTATTTAATATACCCATTATTTTAACATCATTTTAATAATGGATTTTTTTTACGTGAAGCAGGTTATATTCAACTTAAATAGCTACACACAAAAACTATTTATTTGAAACCAAATTTATTGCCGATTTAATCTAGACATCTACATCTTTTAACTTGCAAATCCCCAAATCAGAGCATGAGTATCTTAAAATCAAGTTTATTTTGTTGAAGCTTAATTTCGATACTTAAATAAAGGACAGAACCAGCTGTTGGCCTGAGACTCACGCAGCCTGCTGATGTCCATTTCGATCTTGTCCATCCTTGTGAGCATTCCCTGATCCCTGATGGAGTCATTGTGGTAGGCCCTCTGGAGTCTCTTGGAATGGTCATAAACCTCCCTCTTTATGGAGCCCAGGTATAACAGAGCCACAGCCAGGGCAAAGACCAGAATTGTTCCTTTAATCCTGCCAGATCTCATCCTGCTGCTTCTGTTCATAGTATGTGGTTTTTCTTGGCCTTGCATTGAAAGGAAAAGAAAATATTCCCTTCCTTTAATTTCACGTGCTTGCTCTTTCTCCACACCCACCACACACACACACACACACACACACACACACACACACAACAAACACACACACACAAACACCGCCCTATTGGTTTTTAATGTACAAGATGCAAACAGCAAAGTAAAGGGAGTATTGCGAGTGTTCTCTTTTCCTGATGAACAAAACAATATTTCAGTAGCATCCCACAGCTAACCATTGCTGTATTCTTTTCTACTGCAGCAATCATATTGTAGAAAGGTTTTACCTTACACTATTTAATTACTTCAGGCTAAAAGTGTTTAAAGGGAGATTTTTTTTATTGTTAATATGCAATTCAACACCAAGTCAAATCTATAAAATCAAATTTGCAAGACTTCACTGTTTTTATTCAAGGGCTACTAATAATGAACTATATCACTTTTCAGTGAAAGCTTTTTTTATTATTTAAATTCAAACAAAAAAAATGTTTTTACAATAACAATAAATAAACACTGTTTTATCTATCTCAGACACAGCTGGGCCTTCTCTATTAGCAACAACGCATCCATGACGGATAGTGGCCAAATAGTGCTTACCATCCCAGATAGCAAACAGTCACTGAAACTTAAATCAACATTCCAAACATCAAACTCTGATGTTGATTCTACATCATTTTGTTTTATTATTGAAACAACGTTGAGATCCTGTCCATAGATCAACAGAATTTAAGCCAGAGAAAATGATTGCTAGGCATACAAAAATGTAATGCCCTAAATTAAATAGCTTATAATGAATATCCTGCTTTATCTACAGCCAGGATGTTAAAATGTGATGGAACATTTAAAAGCTTGTATGCCTATAGCCTAGCCTAAAACACTGACCACACCACACTATTTAAGGTAAAAACAAATTCATTTTATTAGCCTCTTATGTCATTATTAGTCCTCTTTAGCCTATTTACAGTTCATGGTCATCTGATGTCTGACTGGTTTGTCGTCAAGTCCCTCCTGCCTGGTCTGACACATAGTGCAGCCACTTTTGCACAGCCTGGTCAAAAGTAAATTGGGTGACGGCATCTGTCTCCATCTGCTGTGAGCAAAAGAAAAATAGATAGCAGTAAAAAATTAGCCTTTAAGTTAAACAGAACACCCACATACATGTATGCACACTTGGAAACACATTCAGTAGCCTAGGCCTAGGATTTTTCAATGATCGGATAAGGCAATTTGTCCAGTGTTGTAGGCTAGCCTATCATGTTATTGCTGAGCAATACAGTACAGCAGGGTCATCAACTACATTTTTCCAAGGGCCAGAATTTTTCTAAGCAGACACTCTGGGGGTTTCAAATAAAGAAAATAAAATGAATTTATACCTAATACGCCTATTCTTGTTTGAAATGTTCACTTTCTTGCTGAATTAATGCTATACAGTACAGGCCAAAAGTTTGGACACACCTTCTCATTCAATGCGTTTTCTTTATTTTCATGACTATTTACATTGTAGATTCTCACTGAAGGCATTAAAACTATGAATCAACACATATGGAATTATGTACTTAACAAAAAAGTGTGAAATAACTGAAAACATGTCTTATATTTGAGATTCCTCAAAGTAGCCACCCTTTGCTTTTTTTGATAGCGCTGCAAACCCTTGGTGTTCTCTCAATGAGCTTCATGAGGTAGTCACCTGAAATGGTTTTCACCTCACAGGTGTGCCTTTTCAGGGTTAATTTGTGGACTTTTTTTTCCTTATTAATGTTGGTTGGGACCATCAGTTGTGTTGTGCAGAAGTCAGGTTGATACACAGCCGACAGCCCTATTGGACAACTGTTAGAATTCATATTATGGCAAGAACCAATCAGCTAAGTAAAGAGAAATGAGTGGCCATCATTACTTTAACAAATGAAGGTCAGTCAGTCCGGAAAATTGCGAAAACTTTGAATGTACACACACACACACACACACACACACACACACACACAGTGCGTGCATGTGCGTTAAGTAATCAGAGTGAGAATTAAATGGACAGATTTGTTATAAAAAAAAAAAATCAAACCTAATGATGCAAGTGCATCAACGACATCCACCACCAGTGGAAAGTGTTCTTAATTTCCCACCAAGCTGATCGCGGTTGATACCCCAGAATCAGTTAGGCTCTACTGCGCGATAGATACGGCGCACCGCGAGTGGCCGGTCGTGGTGCTCCGTCAGGTCAGCGGTAGTTGGTGGTCAGTTACATTTTACGGCTTTATTATCGAGTTAATAGTGTGTTTGTATCGGCCGCTGTCCGTCTCCTAAGGTCCTGAAATGCAAACATTTTTTGACAACTTTTTTTTTTTAAAGGGCATGTGCCTGTGAGCACCCACGGAGGAAAACATAAATCGGAGCCTATGGAGGAAGACATTGCTCTTCTATATTTACCCGACAGAGAACATCGCAGAATCAGAATGTAATCACAAAATAGGCCTATCACAATTAAAATGTGGAGTAATTAGACATTGGCGTCATGGACTCATGGCGGTGCGCTACCCACCCCACCCAGCTAAACAGCACATATCTGCGATCAACAACCACCAGAACCGGACTGTGTGTGTGTGTGTGTGTGTGTGTCTACAGAGAGAGAGAGAGAGAGAGTGTTGTCTGTTGTCGGATCGTTAAGGAATTTAACATTTCAGCAGTGGTGTTCATTTCCATACACGTTTAGTGGCTTGACAGTTAACAGCTCACAGCAATTTAATACAATAGCAGGAAAAGAGTCAGAGTTTATTCAAAGTCAAAGACAGTCCAAAGTAGTGCTACTTTGCACATTTTTGTTGGTCTGAGATGTAAGTCACATTTTAGCTGCCAAAGCTCCGCTGCTCTCTCTCTCTCTCGTCTCTGCTCCTGCTCACCACTCACTGCACTTACTCGTGCCCATAGCAAGACACCTGTCAAGTTTGAAACACACACACACACACACACACACACACACACACACACACACACACACACACACACACACACACACACACACACACACACACACACACACACACACACACACGACAACCAAACCACCACGGATCCTCTGTGACTTGAATGATAGATCATAATAGCACTAAGCTAAAGCAAACAAATCTACAGGCTTTAATTTATTTACATTTTAAATGAAATTCTTTGGAACTACTCTACGTTTGTAATTGATTGGCTGACAAGAGTTAAACATAGCTGAGGTCTTTTGGGTGGATGTTCTGGTCCGATGTAGGAGGGTAGATACTGTATGTATCTTAAAAAAAGTTTCTGATAATTTTTTTGTTTCTGGAAACTACAAAGTAACTTTACACTAAACTAGCCTGCTGATGAGAAGAGTCATTCAGTCCTCTGAGAAGTACTGAAAGCTGTCCAGAGGCAATCTTTTGTCTTCATAAAAAGTTTTTTCACACAAAAACTGTAAGAGCAAATGTTCAAGAGCACATGTTTATTCAAAACCAAGAAAGTTAAATTTGTCAAAACTTACAAAGCCAAAACAATAATTAAATAAAAGTAAATCACAACTTTGATTACACACTTTGACTCTTGTGATCCAAGTCCTCTGGTGCAAAATGTAAACTCAACCAAACCCCAAAGACAAGCAGTCGTTCTTTCTCTGAGATGCAGTTTTTGTGCAGTAATGGCTCAGTTACTGTTACTTGTCTTGTGGGCCATGCCCACCAGTCTTTCGGTGGTCTTTGATGAGATGTTGTATCTTCCATCTCTGACTACTACACTGCTGAACAACAAGTTTGTAATAGCCGTCATCAGCCTTCGCAATTTCCAGGCATCTCTTTGTTTCTCTGTTCTGGATAGGTCCATCCTGGGAATTAAACACAACAACAATAAAAACATTCATTTTTCTGTAAAACAGACCAACCTCTTTGGTGTAGATTTTATATTTTAAAACTGTAATATTTACCTGTCTGAAATCCCACAGCATGTGGAATTTCTTCTGCTGGGCCGTTTTGCAGTTGTAGAGTCCCGGGTAGACTCCAGTGCCGGGGTCCACCAGACAGCGGTTGCTGTTGTACTTGTGAGATTTGATTCCGCCGATGTAGAGTTGTCCGTCTGTGCGATAATAACAGCGCTATGCCAAAGAACAATAATTATCCACAAAAATATATATATATATCAAATACATAAATAAACAACAGTCTGTGTGCATGCAGTGAATCTCTGAACAAACCTGAGAAGAGTAGTAGTGACATCCATATACTATGGGTATGTTTCCAGGCATTGGGCCTTGGTCAATGCAGATATCTGGCGCCAGATCATTTATCAGCTGCCAACAGAAGCAGAAATAGAAAGTAACACTTTAAAGCAGCCCTTAGAAATAGTGGCGCAACATACATAATGTATACATAATCATCTGGTGATATAACTTCTGAGGCTCCAGCCCAGAACGCACTTGAAGGCTACAGACCAAAACCAACCAGGGTTCCGTGCTGACCTTCGCGGACATGGACAGATGATGAAATGTACGCTCATGTGGGAACACAATTGGATAATTATTTTCTCTTCAGCTCTCTAAAATGTATTCAAATGGAACAGGACGGAAAAAACCCACTGCTGACGATGGGTCATAAGTAGACATTGCTTTGTTTTAAAAAGGGTTGGAAACCACCAGATTACATGAAAATCTTAAGCCAAATACAACTGACTTGTTACTATTAGATATACTATATATAATATGACTTGGATGATTGAGAGTCTTCAAAGAGAATCAACAGAGAAAAATGTCAAGTGTTTGAACTTAAACCTAAACGACGGATTCTGCAGAAGTGTGACACCAGCATATTCAGATTTCAAATATAGTCACATCTGAAATTGTTTCTACTCACCGCTCCATAACCTAGCAGGTCCTGCAGAGGCTCCAGCTGGGGGTAAACATTATCAAGATACCACTGAAAGGGCTTACATTTAAGCTTCTCTCTCAGCCTTTTCCTCTCAGACACATCCCCGATATCTATCCCGTGTTTCTGTAGGGGAAGAAAAACATGATCAAAATATGTTTTGATAAGTAAGAGGAACAATGCCTATAGCATTAGTCATAAAAACACTTTTATTAGGCCAAATTTGTGTATTAAGTCGTAATTTATGTGATGAATTATGAGTCACCCATTACCTCTATGGGAAGGTTCCAGGCAATGTTGACATTGTATTTATATTCGTCCATCCACACCTCTGCCACCCTCAGTGCATTACGCTTCATCATTTCACTCAAGTCAGGAAGATAAGGCTTTTTGGCCCGTTCAACGTGGGCAATTTTAGAGCAAGGTATAACTTCTATGCTTCCTCCACACAGCCACACCTGCCAAAACACAAAGGTCAAATATTTAATATGTAATATTTTCAGGGCATTTAATACATTATATGCATTATAACAGGGGACTTCAACATTTTTTAAGCCAATGACCCCTTTAACTGGAAGAGATACGGATCAGGGACCCCCTACTACATATACTGTTTAAAATTAGTTGCATATAAAACTGGACCTACAATAACATGTAGGGCGGCCTAAAGCCTTTATACAGTACATACTTTTAGTGCATAGAATACTGTGCTATTAAAATAATTGTTGGCATGATTTTATAAATCATCTTTAACGTTAAACATACATGTGGCACAGTGCATCCTTTTTCACAAAAGAGGCTGATTTATATGTGCTAATATGTTGGATTCATGTTAAGACATTTTACAAAAACTTTCAAAACATTTAGAATTTGGTGCCTCCCCCCCTGCAGTAACTCTGAGGACCCCCTAGGGGTCCCAGACCTCTTGTTGAAGATCTCTGCATTATACTATTAGCTTAGCTTAGCAGAAATCACAAAGAAACACACTGTACAGACAGGGGAACCGCAAGGGCCGTCAAAAAATATCTTCATATCCTACCCCCGAGGTTATCCAAAGCACAAACAAAAATGTTGACATAATGAGTGTGCTAGATAGAAAGTCAATTAGACACATCTCCTGGAGACCGTGAACGTCTCTATAAGATGTCATGGCAACAATGAAGTAGTAGTTAAGATATTTCAGTCTGGACCAAAGTGGAAAACTTCCCTCTCTAGTATTATGATGTATGATGATATAGCATGGTTCAAATCAGGTAAAAATCAGGTAATATTTGAACAACGATTCTACATCTACAACAAACGTGTGACAGTTCTTCAAGATGAAGTCTGCATTTTAGACTTTAATTGCAGTGTTTAAGTCACTTTAATACACCCTAAAAATCTCACCCGGATGCTGAGTTCCACATTTTCACCACCATATATTTTCATTCCACCATCAAGGCTTCCGATCTCACCAAAGAACTTTCGATCAGCTACAAGAATCCCCATTATGGAGGGGCTCCTGGAGACAGAATTTGAATAGGTAAGACTTTGAAATGACAACACAAACCACACTTCAAACATTGTCAATGCACTTTAGATACGAGAGTAATTAGAGATTTTAATGCGTCACTTTCTCAGGGTCACACAGAACAACCTTTTCCCCCATATATTTGTTTTAATTTGCTGAGATAATATATATTCTTTCACCAGGGCCAATATTTGAGAAATACTTATTTAAAAAAAAAATCTTATTTTAAAGCCATAAGATAATTTACAGTACATGCTGGTAAAAAAAAAAAAAAAAAAAACTGTGCACAAGTTTGCCTTCCAGAATAAGACATCGTAGGAACAAAAAGGAAAGAGGTCTGGTCACCTGAAGTAATGCCTCAATTTTGTTTAATAAAGTTCTCAATAGCTCCAGATTGCGCACATAAACAGATACCAAAATAACTTAATTAAATGAGAGGAATAGAAGCTATCACCTGAAGTATGGTATACAATATCTGTCTGTAGGTTTTCTTGTAGATGGAGGATCTCTATGTATGCTGTTCTACTTTTATGCACACTGATATGTACTTCTACTTTCTGAAAGGAAAACATTGCAGCTACAATATTTACTAGCTTATAAGACATGATTTATTGCAGAAAGCCGTTTTTTGTCAGTCTGTTGACATTGTACACACATTGTCCAAGTGTTGTAAAATCATTAGTCTATATCTTTGACATTCCATTTCCAAATATTTTGGCGTTGGTGGAATGTCAAAATACAAATAAGAACTGTTTCTCCTGTTTTTAAAACAACAATGTCTCTTTTCAGAACCAATGTCCCATGCTTCATATTAAAAAGGAACATGTGAGTGGTATTGATCTTATCATCTAACTCTCGGAAATTATCAAAATTCACTATCAACTATGAACTATTGAAGTGTGAAAGTATTTTGTGTGCGTGATTTGGATGAACTGACAATATAAACTTACTTTCCAGGTTGTGAGTCGTCCTTTAAAGCGTACCACTCAGGTCTGAAGGACTCGTACATGCACCACAGAGCCCAGTCGAAGGCATCCGCGAAAGGTATATAGAGAGTCAGTGTCAGGTCATCAAAACTGACTTTGTCAAACACTGGTGTCAATATCACAGTGCGGTCCTCTTTAATCCGAGCTAACAACGGTTCAGCCCTGGACACACAGTGACAGTTTTACTTATGCTGTATGTCTTGACAAATCAGAAATAGAGGATAATTATCATCACTGTAGCACAGCAAGGCAAACTAAGCTGTAACAACTCAGATCACCCACCATTGTACATGGACTTCGATGTGAGCGTCTAAGATGGCCACCACGTCCCCCACAGCAGCCCTCCATCCTGACAGTCTTGCCTGGGTGAGGCCGAGCTGCTCAGAGTGCCTGACTTTCTTCACCAGGCCTGGCAATTCCTCGTCGATAGAGTTGACGTATTCATCCAGTTCCTCCATTAAATCCTCTGCAGAAAGTAAAGATGATAATCAGAGCTGTAGATTCAGTCTAGTTGGCCATGTCAATCAATCATCCAACCTATATCTTATTGTTGAACCACAAAATACCCAATCTTACAGGATTGGTTCACCCAAAATAGTAAAACTCCACTTGAATTTGTGGTGCTCACAACAATGAAATATAATTGACATTTTTGTAAAATATAGGCTTATTAACTTAGTGCGGAGAGTCAGATCAGAAGATCAACACTCAAACACTTACAAGTTATTGGGAGTTTATTGGGTAGTTAACTATGGTGCTTTGGAGGTGCTGATACAGAACCAGGCTAACCAGGTGTTTTCAGTCTTTATGCTAAGCTAACTATCTATAGATCTTCCCATCCAAGTCTTGTGACAGCCTCACAGTTGGACCTATTTAGTCCTTCCTTGTTACATCTGCCAATGAAGAGGTGTCAGGTTGGCAGACTGCCATGCTGGTCCCAATCCCCAGGTGGCTGTAATTCCCATTGCACAGCTGGAAACCAACAACAACAACAGAAGAAACATACACTCCATTTTCGAACACTCATCTACACAAAATCTGAGATAGATAGATGATAAATAGATAGAGAGAGAGATAGATAGATAGCCCTTTGCAACTAGAGATGTGGAAGCCACCTACATATCACTTACAAACAAATAACAGCTCGTGTAGCAGGATAAAACACATTGAAATGTCATTAATTATGCCGTCGCTATTCTGAACTTAATTAAAACTCTTGACACAACATTTTTATATGTACCACCTTGAGGCAGTAGCCTCTCCATTTTCACATTGTGTTCTACACTATTGTGACTAAAAGCAGATTACAGAAGTGCTACTGTGCTGCCTTTTAATATAATGCTCTTGTATTACACACACTTCCTGCACCTGGTGTTTTGCAACATGTTTGGCACGCTGTCTTGATTATAATATTACATAAGGTATTAGAACAAACCTATCAGGGGAACATAAAACTATAACAAAACATTCAGCATGATTATCACTACCACATAATACAATAAAATAAATAAAACTCTAAAAAAAAAAAAAAAAAAATAGTTTTGACTTTAAATTTAAAATTCTGAATTTAACCCAGAACTCAAATACATTTTTTCACATGTGGCCCTAACTCTCTTCCGTAATTGCAAGATAGGGCATGGCTTGCCAGAAGTCTGTGTTCTCAGAGTGCCCTTCTAGTTGGCTGGGTTTCCCCTTAATTCCAGGAAACTGATGGGTGGAGCTGAGCGCTGTCAGAGATGAAACACACCTGAGCGGGCTGGGTTCAGGAGGCTATCACACCCGCGAGATCCTCTTTCCCTCGCCCTGCTGACTTACACTGTCATTTGTCTTTCACAATTATTCTAACACTCCTCACCACTCCCTCTTTGCATACAATGAATTGTTTACTTAAAGCAGTGGTTCTCAACCTTTTGTGCCAGCTCCCCCTATCCATTATCCAGGTTCCTAACGCCCCCCATCAAATATTATGTAGGCTAATTGCCCCGAATATTAATGATTACGCCCTGATATAGGCCTAGGCCTATTATTGTTGTTACTATTGTTATCAAAAATAATTAAAAAAAATCAAATAATTTAATGACAAACACATGTATTAGTTTCCCAGGTATCAAAAAAGCCATGTAAATAGAAATTGTATATATTTACAGGTTTTTAGAAAAAATGCAACCATTTGACATTCAAATTAAAAACCAGCAGCCAATCAGAACGACTAGATATGTAACATTCAAACTATAATTAGGTATTATCAAAAGACCTGCTGCATGTCCCTGGTGTGAACCTCAACACCTTTAGAAGATGACTATAATTTGAATGTCCTTTTTTGTTTGTGAAGTGACCTTGGGTGTCATGAAAGGCGCTTTAAATAAAATGTATTATTATTATTATTATTATTTTTTATATTATTACAAACACTAACAGTAGCCAATCAGAAACAGCTTAGCAATTTAACAGCAGAAGAATAAAACACACACACACACACACACACACACACACACACACACACACACACACACACACACACACACACACACACACACACACACACACACACACACACACACACATACATTTTGGTGATGACAAACGACTTGAAGAACAACACCTACTAAAGAATATAACAGGACGTCGCGGCGATTGCTTTTATTTATTTTATTTTTTTTAAATCTGAACGCAGCTTCACGTTGTACAGAGCTCATTTAAGATGATGCTTTGACGTCCTGTTTCCCTGAAGGCAGCACGGAGCTGCGCCAAACCAGAGCCTGTCTATGGAGAGCCTGTTCACTCCCTATCTCACTCCCTATTAACCCCATTGTACCATCCCGGAATTTTCCCGAGAGTGGAAGTTCTCCCCTTATTAGACATTCTCTGGCCAAACTAAGCTGACAGAAGCACAGAAGAGAAGAAGAGTTATGATACCGGTCTCGTCCAGTCGCAGTGCTGTAAACTGGCAGCTTTTAATGATACAGACTTCCGATTTTTTAGTAGTTTAAGTGTAAACATGTATTGTTATTGTGAATCTTTGGTTTAAACTAGCTTTCAAACAAACGCCCCCCATGGGCACCTCAACGCACCCCTTTCCAAAATATTGCTCCAACGCCCCCCCATCATCTTCTGAACGCCCCCTGGGGGGCGGTACCGCCCCCGTTGAGAAACACTGACTTAAAGGAAGGAATACTTTACTGATT
Organism: Perca flavescens; assembly: GCF_004354835.1. Classification (NCBI taxonomy): domain Eukaryota; kingdom Metazoa; phylum Chordata; class Actinopteri; order Perciformes; family Percidae; genus Perca; species Perca flavescens. The sequence goes on from NC_041353.1 coordinate 8,398,841, forward strand.
TCAATCCACCTGTGTCATCTTCGTGTGTTTAGATGAACGGTGTTTGGCAGCTCGCAGTTGCCGAGGTCTGCTCAAATTTTGTAAGATACTTTTGAGCCAGGTTGTGACATTCTCAGCAAGGAAATAAATAGCATACATCCCAAACTACTCCCGATTAGCTCTCCTCTCAAGGTTAGTTCACATTCAAGCAAGTGTTTCCTGTTTTGGCAAGTCACTTTTTTCAACTTTCAGCACTGTCAATACAAATAGGCAGATCTCTCAGATGCAAATATCTAAAGCCATCTGCATTGCTAAATACCACTAAGGGGAGAAAATATTTTGTATAATTTTTGAGTAATCTAATATAGCCGGATGATGACTGGAGCCAGAAACAGGATTTTGTCGCAGCAGGTCGACCTACCGTTAGTGCTGTGGTCATCCACCAGTATGATTTCTTTCAGCAGCCGAGCTGGCGTCTTGTCTATGATGCTTCGGATGGCCCTTTTGATGACAGAAAGAGCTTCATCCAGGTAGATTAACACAACACTGATGGAAGGCAAATCCTCGGGGTACTTTTTCTCAACGCACCTGTGAGGGGAGAAATAAATTGTAGATTTTGTGTCTGAATAAACCAATTCAATTTTTATAAAAATAAAGAAATGTCAACATGTTTGGTGCTAAACTCACATTTATTCAGCCTGAAAATGTTAAGTGTACCGACATTCTTCATTTTAATTGGAAGTAGTAGTAGAAGTAGAGTTTATTTGTTCACATTAAGTTTTATGACAATATCAGTCCAAAAATAATGACACAGATATAGATGCTAGATGTAAAGCTGAATTCGTTCCGATTATTTAGAGCAAAAGGAATATAAATGTTGAATGGATTTGTGAAGAAAGCACTTTTAATATTTTAATGAGGTTAGAGGGGTTCCCTGCATTATTTACAGTATTAGTTTGAGAATCCCTTTCTTATCCATGCAAAATTGATATAGTAACTGAAATATCCCTGATCAAAATCGATAATGAATCAAACAACAAATCAAATTGAAAAGCAAATTTGATTGGAATCAAATCTATTCAGGACATCAGTAGCGATACCCAGCCCTGATCATAAACGGGCTCATTGGGACTACACCGGTGTATGAACCCGGTGCCGTTTATCAGTAGGATAAGATAGGTGAGAAGTGTGGGTCAAGTGTATTTTATGTAGCTCTTGGGCCCACCAGGCATGCACTCCAGGCCTGACCAATTTCATTTGTCACCATTGTGACTCTAATTAACAATGCATTTCATTTGTTTGTTCTTTTCACCACTGTGACAGATAAAGAATGCATTTCATTTAAAATAAAAAACTGTTGTTGTGGCATATCACTAGGAGTACCCTTAGTTTTTGAGCATTTTGTCTACCTGTTACAACTTACCCCAGTATGTGTTACAACCTACCCCAGTAGTGGGGTAGGTTGTAACAAAGGACCACCTTGTATTTGTCATCATCTCACAAAGTCTGTGATATAGTTGAAGAAATTTAAATTGTTGCTATTTGTAGTAGACAAATGTGGTTACTTTGCCTAAAAGTTGCAGGATGTGTAGCTAAAAAAAGAAAAGAAAAAGTTTTAGGTGCTGAAGAAAAAAAGTGTTACAACCATACCCGGTCACCCCTAGTTTGTAAGTTCCTACAGGAAGTTACAATCACCTGGTGGGCCTGGTATCTGGGAGCTCTCTGTTAAGAGGCAGCCTGTTGCTGAGGAAAGCGTTGTAGCCGTATCTCAGGAACAACCTCTCAGCCTCCTTCTGCTCCTCCTCTGATAGCGCATCACCCCACTTTCTGAACAGAGCTGAGTTCGGGTATAGCTTCCTCACATCCTTCCTCTCCATCTTCACCTCTGCATTGCTGCGTTTCAGCGGTTCCTTCTTTTCAAGTTTATTCATCAGGTTGACTGTTGACAAAAGAGAGTACCTGACTATTTGTTTAACCTTTTTTTGTTCTGCTATGTGCACAGTGACGGTTAAAACAAATTGCTGATCAAAGAGGTGCCCCTCCCTGAGACATAAATACAGCATACAGCATTAATCCTTTTTTGGTTTAATGTAGATTAACATAGGGTTTGCACATGTCACGCACAATTTGTGTCAGATATTTGCAGAACTTGATCCGGGACCTCCCAGATTGGAACTGGCACCTCCTTTGTCACTATCAAAATCTGTAAATAATGTAGGCCTAGTTTGTCGTTTGCACTGTGCGATAAAATAAATATGGTCAATATTAATTCCCATCATTATTGCAGCTCACTTACCTGTTTAAGTAACTCAAAGTATATTTGTACATGGGCGTAATTAATGGTAGGGATATGTGGATACGTCCCTACCACTTTTCATCTTTTAAAACAATAACTACGAAACCAAGGAAAAAAATCCCACACTCATGATCTTACATCACCTTTTATTTACAAAAGATAAAAGTTGATGCTACAGCTAGAGCAGAGAGCAGGATTGTTTACTTTGTTTCGTAGTTGACGTCATCGTCCAACACACCTGCACAGTTTGGATGTGCAACCTACAATACCATTTTCAAACAATTTCATATTAAATACATATGCTTTTAAATCAAACATTATTTTCATTGGTTCTACAATCTAGGTTACTCCCTCACGTTCCTACTTGACGAGAAATAGTTTTTAATTTGTGTTTTTTCACATTTTCCCCCACCGCTGTTGAAATTAAACCTATGACATAAGCATCAAACCCTTTATTTCCTGCATTCTGTTACATTTGTATGTACCAAAGTCTGCCTTTTCTGCATCCATTTATGGTGGACATGTAAAGGAAAACATAACTCAGGCGGCAGGTGACATTCTTCATAATAATGTATTCCAAATGTAAAAATAATGGAATAAAGTGCAGTACGGCTTTCTGTATTGCTTTCAAATATTTATTCTTCTGTATCAACTTCTTTTGTTATCCCTGTTAAATCAACACACACGTAGGCTATGGGCATGATTTTTGGCCTCTTCTTTTGTGTTTTTGTTTGAAGGTAAAGGCAAACACAAGTCAAAGCACCTGCGATAGCCTCGAGCTCTCTGCTTCTGACTCACCAAAAATGCAGCAATCATATCGCTGCATGTAAAGCAGGTTGGACCAAAGTCATAGGCAATTAGACGTACATTTTTGTAAGAATTGATTTGGTTGAAAAGTAGCCTGAAAGTTTCTTAGTCGATCAAAATAAATTTAATTAGCAGCTTATTTATAATCAATTGATTGTTTTATAATCAATTTTCAAGCAAAAAATTCCAAATATTTTCCAGTTTCCAATCTGAGTATTTTATGCTTTTACTTTATCATGTAGCCCAGGGATCTTCAACAGGGGGTCGTCAGTCACTCCAGGGGGCTTCCAAATTGTTAATTTTTGAACGTTTTTTCAAAAATTTAAAAGTCTAACATGATTCCAACATATTATCACCAAATATAAATCCACTGATGGTAGGCTGACTGGCCTATAAGTAATGTAATAAAGTCACTAAGGTAGCCATTCACAGATACAGTTCATCCCAAAGGATTGACTGTTTCATATTCGTTTCACATTTAAGGGTTAACATTAAAACATGCCAACAATTATTAGGCTATTTAAATAACTTAGTATTCTATGCAAAGGTATCTATAAATGCTTTAGGCTGCCCTAAAAGTTATTGTAGGACCAGATTAATATGCAACTTCATTTTATACAATATATGTAGTAGGGGGTCCCTGATCTGTCTCTCTTTCAATTAAGGGGTCCTTGGCTTAAAAAACGTTGAAGACCCCTGATGTAGCCTATGATAGTCGTATGAAACAAGAAAAATGTCCCCCTGGGCTATTCCCTCTTACATTTAATTTGAAAAACAAATAATCAAAAATTGATAAATGAAAATCTATTTAAGTTGCAACCCTATTTAATATACCCATTATTTTAACATCATTTTAATAATGGATTTTTTACGTGAAGCAGGTTATATTCAACTTAAATAGCTACACACAAAAACTTTTTTTTAATTTATTTGAAACCAAATGTATTGCCGATTTAATCTAGACATCTACATCTTTTAACTTGCAAATCCCCAAATCAGTGCATAAGTATCTTAAAATCAAGTTTATTCTGTTGAAGCTTAATTCCGATACATAAAAAAAATAAAAATAAAGGACAGAACCAGCTGTTGGCCTGAGACTCACGCAGCCTGCTGATGTCCATTTCGATCTTGTCCATCCTTGTGAGCATTCCATGATCCCTGATGGAGTCATTGTGGTGGGCCCTCTGGAGTCTCTTGGAATGGTCATAAACCTCCCTCTTTATGGAGCCCAGGTATAACAGAGCCACAGCCAGGGCAAAGACTAGAATTGTTCCTTTAATCCTGACAGATCTCATCCTGCTGCTTCTGTTCATAATATTTGTTTTTTCTTGGCCTTGCATTGAAAGAAAATATTCCCCTGCCTTTAATTTCAGGTGCTCGCTCTTTTGCCACACCCCTAACTACACACACACACACACACACACACACACACACACACACACACACACACACACACACACACACACACACACACACACACACACACACACACACACACACACACACACACACACCCTTAAGTCCACAATAGCTGGAATAGTGGGTTTCAGCCCTCACTCTGATGCCGTTTGTTCCATCCACCAGGTGTATATCATTAGTTGTAGTTACCTGGAAAGTTAGAAAACAAGCAGTACTGTGCCCAGGAACAGGAGCCAGGACAGACAAATCAGGTATATAGTTATTGTTGCTATAACAACATGTTCAGCATGTCTGCTTATAGCCTGTCGGAAAAGTCTGTTTTGTTCAGGTGTGCTGAGAACCAGATGCCTTTGTCTCAATAAAGAAAAATCTCATAGGATTCATCTTCTAATCCATATCATGTTTCCCTTCTATCCTATTAGCTCTCAGCTACAAGATGTCAGGAAGCATATAGAAACAAATTAAGAAAAAAAAACTATTGAATATTTGTTTAATACTTTAGTTTTGTTTTTGATTAACCGGTAAACCGTCTTTTATTTCCCAATATCATTTTTTAATATACGCCCATACAGGGGCATAGCTAAAACAGTTGCTGTAACGCAAAATATATAATATTTTTTACCACAAAGAGCAAGCTGTGCGTATATTGAGAGGCGACCCCTATTCATTGATGCTTTTAACACAATTAATAAACCACAACTATCAGTAGAATAAGCCACCATCCACCTATTAAAAGGCCCAGTCAGGGAACAAAGAAATACTGTGATATACAGTGAAAGACTGTGATAAAAATTTTGGGTCATATCACCCAGCACTAATCAAAGTTTATGCTAAAAAAGGGGGCCTTTACAGCTCATCTCTCAGGCTTTCTCCAAGACATTTAAGACATCCTTACTTTTTTATTAACCTCTTAGCATTCCACACCATTTTTTTTTTTAGAGGGGTGAGGGTGGGGGACAGAATTGTAAATATTGAACTTAAAGCTATAGTGCGTAGTTTTTGTCGCCCCCATTAGGAATTCTAAGTAATGACAACAACATTGTTGTTGCATCCACATGACACAAGCCTTCTGTAATCATGCACACGCCCCCACCCCTCCTCCACACAGTTGCAAGCAGTCAAGAAGGACACAGAGGAGTTAAAAAACATGATGGACTCTTGCAAGGCAGGAATCATAATATACTGTGTATTGGGAGGGGACACGTCCCCCTCAATATTTAAATATGCTCAAAATGTCCCCCAATATATTGATAGGCTAATATATATTGCTATTCTACGACAGGCAACTATGCAGATTTGGTCCACCCCCCCAATTTTCTTTTCATGCTTACGGCCTTGAGAAGAGGTAATTATCTTCACATGAGTTTCTGCAAGACACCATGTTCTGAATAAAGCCATACTGAGAAATACAGAGAGAGTTGTGTGGAGCTGATAGTCTTAATTAGCTTTGTATCAACTCATTTGGCAATGGCTTGAATGTAACAGACGTTCATTAATATCAAAAAGTTACGCACTAAAGCTTTAAGTACAGTACTTGAGTAAATGTACTTTTACTATCCATCTTAGTTGATGTCATCCATATATCAGCTGTTGAAAGACAAACAAGACACTGCATCCTTGTGCTGTGACACATCACCATCCATCTGTCTGCCTTTGTCAGAGGAGACAAATTTGTGCATCGGGTGGTTGAGCTTTATGTACTGTTCAGAAACATGTACGACAAATCTTTTAATTCTTCTAAACATCAAAGTAGAAGGAAGGTGTAGAGCTAATTCCTGATTTGTGTTTTTAGACACAGGATAGTTCCAAGTGTTCCCTTTGGCATGCAAAATACTGTATGTGGAAAAAAATAAAAACAAGGTTAACTGAGGATATTAAATGGGGTAAAAAAAAATTGGTCCCTCAGTGACATTATCAAACACTAACAATAGAGGATCTAGACTGATATATCATACAATATAATCTAAGATCACACTCCTGATAACTTCAGGGCCTTTATTTATCAAACTGATTAGAATAGATTAAGGATCAACGTAGACTTTAAAATCTTTCAATTTTACTCATGTTGCTCTTAAATTCAAGAAAGGTCTCTTAAAGGGATAGTTGGACATTTTGGGAAATACACTTTTTCACTTTCTGACAGACAGATGAGATTGGCTCTGTCAAATGGTAACAAAAATCGGCATACCAGCTCCTCTTAACATATTTGATTTGACATTATGGACTTAACCTGAACAAGAAAACGTGTGCGAGAATTTGTACCAGACCAAAACTTTATATAAACTTTTTTTTGTATAAAGTATAGCAGCCAATTCTATGCCTGTTAAAATAATGTCAGCTGTCTCATCTGCCGCTCATGGTAATCTAAAAATGGATGTAATACTTCTGGAGACACAGCAAACAAAATCTGAAGTTCTTTTAAATTTTATTTCACATATATGTACACAATATACAGTGTTAGCACAACAGGAAAACAAAAGGGGAGAAGATTATGAGACTTAAAGAGATTTATAATTTTCCACATTCCAGTATTACCAACAGTTTATCCTGATGTGAACTCTCAAAAGAATTCTAAAAATGCTTAGACACATTACTGTACTGATAAAGCTTGACATCAATCTGTACTGATAAAGCCTGACATCAATAACATTTCAGCCAGAGTCAACAAAGCAAACCCTATGACAGTTGAAGTAGCTTTTTATATTGTATGGTGGAAAAATATAGCTCAAGTGGTATATGTGAGACCATCATGGGAAAATATATCCTGGGAGTGACTTAATATGTATAGTCATGAAAATGGAAATGAATAATTTACAAGCATCTTTTTTTTTTTTTTTTTTTTAAATAAAGCTAAAAGGACAACAACAACTGACAAGTACAGGGGGATCCACAGACAGGTCAGTGACTTGCAACGCTAGGATGAAGAGGTTTGACTCGAACAAGACGGGACAGTCCAAGCCGCAGACCCTGACCTGGAGACTTCACTGCTGGACTGGATGAAGTGGGACTTCCACCAACTTGAGCTGGGAATAAAAAAAAAAAAAAAGGTAATAACATTAGCATTGGCTTGATTAAAAACATACTGCAAGCATCTCTAAAGGTTTATATGTAGCTATCACTGCGGTTGTTTACCTGGAGGGTTCCACTTAGGTATCCTGCCCCCTGCTGGGCTTAGAGATAATGCAGGTTTTGACGTGGAAACCGTGGAGGATGAAGCAGGTCCTTTGGGTGCAAGTTTGGCTGTTGGAGGACTTCTCACTGGTGTGGAAGCTGCTGTGAGACAAAGTAGTTCTCATGACAAATGACTAAATTAAATTACCATTACAGCCAAAAAGCTAAATCTTCTTCGATGAACTTCAGCTACGTACCCGCTGCCTGGGACTTAGACGTTGGTGGTTTCGACTGTTGCTTTTCTTTTTTAGAGGCACGAGGCGTTTTGGTCTTCTCGTTCTTGGTAACTCTATCCTTCTTTTTTGTTTTGCTGACTTTCTTCACTGTGAATTCCTCATCATCGCTCTCAGCTGGTTCACTGAAATCCTCATCACTTTCTGAATCTGGAAAGGAGTTATTGTTATTTTATGCAAGAAAATAAGTAATTAAACAGAAAACAAGTATTTAGTGAGGGATAACAACCTGGTGTCAGTTTGGGCTCATAGTCTTCATCTTCATCCTTAAGCTTTTTCTCCTCAGCACCTTTAGTGGCAGCCTTTCTATGTCTGGGAAGGGCAGGTGACTCTTTTTCTGATGTGATTTCATCCAGGCCTAAAGAAAACAAAACAGCCACAGAAAATGTTCATATAATTTCTATCCTTAATCTAACAAGATTAAATTCAATGTAGTTAAGCATGAGGAAATTAAATGTGCAATTATAGAAAAAGGGAATCTACCCAAAACTGCCAAATCCACACTGCAGTTGGACATGTGCAAAGAAGTTGGATCTGTGTTTTCAACTACAGGCACTCTAACCTTGAGATCTCCTAGAGAAAATTAACATTAATTTAAGTTGATAACTTTTTAACAATAGACTATTATATTTTTACGTTTTCAAGCTAAGTCATACCTTTACTGGTTGGAGACTGGTCCTTTATCCCATCTTCATTTTTAAGCAAGGATAGTGTAATGGCTGCTTCTAGATCTCTTTCGTACAACTTCACATCTAATGGTCTTCTGTGAAAAAACAGAGTTAAAGTTGAGAAGATTCAAACAATGCATAATGTTAAAAGATTTTCAACGTTTATTTTACTCCTCAAATACCTTAAAAAAAAAACAACTGATAGATTTATTTAAATTTTGTTGGACACATCCCATAATATAAATGAATGACACATTATGGTCCACATTATCTTGTCACCTACCTGCTCTTCTGGCTCAGTGTGGATTGTGATTTTGACTCTTGACTGGAGGACTTGCTGGATGATTTCTTGTTCTCCTGTTTCACATCCTCTCTGGCCTTTTTGCTGGGTGGAGCCTTCACGCAGGCAAAATCCTCATCTGTCAACATGAAGACAGAACATAGGGATAGGTTAGTGGTGATAGAGGATTGAGTTTGTTACTGTAGGTCTGTCTATACCGATAAGCAGTGTGCCAATTCATATCGTTCACAATAATACCACTATAATTTTTAATATGTGAAAAAAAAATCACATCTTGATAATGGCAATGTTCCCAGTTGTTGACATAATTTCCTATTAATTTGGCAACTGTTGAGATATGCACTTTGTTGTGATATTTATATTTTATACAGAATTATTTGTCATATCATTAAGAATATCATTATCACAGATATACCCTGAAATATTGTGATATTATTTTAGGGCCATATCGCCCACCCCTACTGTCTAGCTGTAACTGGCACCATTTGAAAAAAAGACTTAAACTTCTCCTGCCCCTAGCTAAGTGTTGTGGTGAGTAAACCCACAATGCGCTGCCTGCACCTAGTACAGCTAATATTACAGACTGAGGTGAATTGTTTGATTGGGTTTCTAGGTCAACATTGCTTAAACCAATAATACCTAGAGTAGTGTAAGCTTTGTCTACAAGACTTGTAAAATATACAGTAACGTTATCTGCAGCATGAATAAGAGGCCATAACTTCTCACCATCATCAAAGTCCTTTGCTTCAGAGTAACTCACAACCGTTGTCTTCCTGTGTGTCAACAGTAAACAACGTGTTAGCATTCAACAGACATTAGTTAAATTAATCAAAATCAGGAAAAGAAAAGGTCAACGAATTACGGTTTAAAAAAGTTGCTAGTTTACAAACCTTGACGGTCGGTCCATTGCTTGTAAAATCAAGAGCTTTTTATTTAGCTAACTTTAACCACTAGGTTAGCTAGCTAGCTGTTACGTAAACACCGAACAAACACAAGCTAACTTCAATGTTTGTTACCTGGAGAAGCTAACCTAGCTTTAATAGTTTAAAATGCTAACATGCGTCCAATCGTTCACCGGGTCAAATGTGTACTATCTAACTAACATGTTAACTATGCTATCTATATTAATTGTTAATGTTAGTTTTGTTACACAAGAGCCAACTGAAGCGCTTCTCTTCTGCTTTCAACCTTATACACTGTCTACGTTTTCAACCAGCCCGCCTGAACCGAGGAGAAGTGACGTTTTGTTGACCAATTTGACGAATACCGGTGTGCCAAAAAAAGACTGCATGCCGAAATACGACTGCCCCCCCCTAACTCAGGACAGCAACTTCTGACAATCACACCATTTGCTATACTTGCATGTTATGAGGTCTACTAAAAGTCCCGAAAACTTTGTCTGCCTTTGCAATCCTGAGTTATGGGGGTGCAGTCCTTTTTTGGCAAGGGTAGCCTATATGGGACCTGCCGAAATGTGACTGCCCCCCCCCTAACTCAGGACAGCAACGTCTGACAATCACACAATTGGCTTCTGTATTTTTCAGGACTTTTAGTAGACCTCAGTCACATTTATTACATTTACATTATTAGGCCTACATTTTATATACAGAACACACACACAAAGCAACGCACGGGTCTGCTCCAGAGCTCCGTGAGTTTGAGCCTGAACCATGTAGACTGTTAACGTCACGGCAACACGGGAACTTAAACTTTGTGTTGCTTAAAACAACTAGGCTAATGACATTCGGGGCTACAATAAATTAATTTGGGGCTGAAGCCCTTTAAAAGTGACCTGGTTAATATTGGCGCACATAACTATTTAGACTGACCAACATTGCCCTCTAGCGGCGTGCAGTCGTATTTCGGCAGGCAGTCTTTTTTCGGCACAACACCGGCAGATTCGTTTAAGATATACATATCATCTTTATGGCTCTTCTAAAGAAAATTCAGACAGAAGCAAACATTGGTAACTGGTATATGACTTGGTGTTCAAAATGGATAATTACTCAAATGGCACTCCTTTTATGTAAGAACGTGTCGAATCTGCTTCTGTTAAATACATTGAAGTTATTTATTGCTAGCTAGATGAATGGACTGGGCTAACGCGGTTGAAGTGCTCCATAGATACATATGGAAGTGCTCAATCTGTGCTCATTCTGTTTGGTCAGTAGCGTTAACTTTGTGTTTTTGGACATTAGATTTGAAGAAAGTATAACATATGTAAGTACATGGAGTCTTAATAGTTAGTGTGTGTTAATAATATTATCATGAATGTTGCTGTGTTGTGGCTGTGTCAACAGCTTTCGGCTTAAGTGTACTGTTTAGTTAGTGATCCCATAAAGATACAGGTAGCTAGCTAGCTAGCTAACGTAAACGTTAATGTTTATATTAAACCATAGTGAAGGATGACACCAATAACATTAATAATTGTACTAATAAATTAAAACAAACCAGATTGCAGATAACGTTAGTTAAGCTAGCAAACAACTTTAATTTGCCCTCAAACAATTTCAGTAAAATATAAACAGCTACAATTACTGTAATTGCTACACCACAAAAAACAAATAAAACCATTTTTAAGAAAAAGGTAAAAAGTGAATTGCATAGTGAAATATTAAGGGGCTGCAACTAACAATTACATTAATTATCTGCTAATCCTATATATTATATTCTTACTATATATTATATATTTTTATTTTTTCACTGTTTTCATTTGAATTGTTATATTCCCTATGCCTGCCCTTTGTGAAGCTCTTTGTAATGGCTGATTTTGATAAGTGCAATCTAAATAAACTAAATTATATGATTATTATTATTATTATTATTATTATTATTATTATTATTATTATCATAGTATTATTATGGATACTTACTATAGTTTGGTAATGTGATTGCAACTTACTTTACATCAGACCCTGACTGTTAAGTATTAATTTACCACAGATATATTCAGATATATATCGGCATATATGTTGGCTGATAAGTTAAAAGACATTTCTGTCATAAATCTCCAGATATACTTTAATTTTGAGGTCATTTAGAAACAGTGTCATTATTTCACAGTTTGTCCAGCAGAGAGCACGCACAGCAAGTTTATTTTTGCATCTGTATAACTCAAGGCAAGTTTATTTATTTATTTATTTATTTATACACAGAGGCAGCTCAAGGTGCTTTACATAATGAAGTTAAGTAATAAAAACACAGGTAAAGGTAAGAGAAATAAAAGTGCATAGAACTTATTTTTACGAAAAGAAGTTAAAAACTCAGTACATACTTGGTCACATTGCTTATCAAAGGTATTTGTTTATGGTATGTGTTTATGTTAAAAAAAATAGCAGATTTATTATATATATTATTAAACTATCAGTATCTGCCTCAATAATCCACTACTGGTTATACTCTACTTTACATACATGATTAGCTTTGATTACATGTGTCAAACTTAAATCAGCTCTTCAGACTCCAGATTTATTTCAGTAAATTAATGGTGAGGATAACATGTGCTAGCTGGTGTCTTTGTGCTTCCTGTTGTTTTGAGTAAATATTTCCTCTTGCCAGTTAAAAAAAGGGACATTTTGAGACAGAGCATGCCAAAGAGAGTCTGAAGTAGTTACTCATCCCACACCTACAGCACCAGGCTGCCAAACCCAAGTTTGCATGAGTGAACATGTAGGTGTGTGGGGGCTCAGATTGAAAAAAAAAAAAGAAATATCATTTACTTAAAAATATATTTAGAGATTTAAAAAAGAAATACATGATATTTATTATTCAAACTATACAGTGTTTCGAGGTGTCAAATAGTATATTAATATGTACGCTGCTACGACTAATGTATATCAATGGTCCTCTTTGAAAATACATTTGTGTTATATAGCCTACATGCAAATACATCTTTCTGAGTAGTTTTTACAGATTTCAAATAAACTCCAAACTATGTTCTAATATTAAAGTGAAATGTGGTTTTTGTTCAATATGGATCCTTGCTGTGGCTCTTATACAGATTTGATCATTGGATTGCATTTCACATTTTACTCATCATAAGATGATGTATATTTTAAATGGAACTGACATAAAAAATCACTGATGTGTTGACTTTGTGAGGACATTTCTGTGTCTCCATTTGCAGGCCACAGCAGTTCCATTTATACCCATGAAAGAGTTCAGCCAGCTGTCCAGCAGATGGCAGTAGGAGTCTGATGCTTGAGAGCCTTAGATCACAGAGGTACAGACACTGACCTGCTATTGACATGAACATGACATGTCTACAGCCACCCAGTCGCCCACTCTCAGGGCGGAAGCAATCCCGGCTCCCTCTGAAGTGCAGTAAAAGGGAAATCGCTCAGTTTTTACTGCACGTCTAAGAGAGCACCAGCCATCCCTAAGGGTTGTCATTTTCCAGTTTGTGAGTGGGTGGCTGTCGGCTGCGGTTTGTCACACAGTAGACCTGGACTGAGACGTTCAAGGGTGTGATGGTCTGTGTCTTCGGACCCAGACAAGGGAGGAAGACTTGCAGCCGTGGGGCCAAAGGTTCCTGTGGTCACACATTCCTAAACTCCTCCAGCACTGCCTACAGCTATGACTAAAATATCAGATCCAGTCATGCAAACACTGCGGTCACAACATCACGTTTCCATTCACACATATTGATGTTTACGTTGTGCTCCTGACTAGATTGCTGTCCTAACCACCTGAGAAATCATTATCCCCTTATTATTTTTTTTTTTTCTTAAGATTATTTTTTGGAAATGTTAGGCCTTTATTTATATAGGACAGCTGAAGACATGAAAGGGGAGAGAGAGGGGGAATGACATGCAGCAAAGGGCCGCAGGTCACGGCCCCTACCAGGTGAGCTACCCAGGTGCCCAGAAATCATTATCTCTTTGCTTAAGGTAATCATGAGGTGACAATTCCATGTATCTGACACTTCTCCATGTATACATCTCTTTTTAACTTAGTACAGGAAATTATTTTGGTTATTGTTGCTGGAATGAAAATTGCACCGCCTCCACTCTTAATGTATGTACCCAAACAAAGGCACGTGGAGAACACAATGTACGTTTCACTTAACTAAAAGTAGACATACCCTCCTTGTTTAAGACTCTGGTAAAAGATGCATACTGAAAATTGTCCTGAGTTAAAAATATTTAGGTATGTGATGGTAAATGTTCAAAACAAGTAAAGTGCGTATTGTGCTGTACATTTAGTTCATATACATTTGTACTCGGTGGTACACAAATTATTCACTTAACCAAAAATGGGCAAAAGGAAGAAAACATTGAGCTACTCTCATTTCTGTTGGAACTGAAATGCTTGTAATGTCCTCTTTTAAATCTTTCCTTACAAAAAAATCCTTTTTTTTTCAGAGAGCTTACTTGAGCTGTTCACTTTATTTTACTTGAATTGTCTCTTCTTTTTTTATCCTATATTACCAGAGTGTTGTTTACCTGTTTTATTCTTATCCAGGTAGCTAGTTAGAAATGAAGGACATTTTTCACGAGTGAGTAGCAGCCCTTAAATCTTCAAACGCACATCTTAAGCCTCTATATGTCATAACAATCTATTAAACCTCCTTGTTTGTTTTGTTGTGTGTTAATGTAGCTGAACACGGCTGTGCACATAAGATATTGTTGACATTTGATTAAATGCTTCAGTTCATGTCTTCTGCCACCTTTTTTAATTGATTTTATAGTTTGTTGATTTTAATTTGCAGTGCAGCAAATAAATAAAAAAAAAATCAATTTCAGTTTTGAAAAAGTGTGCTGTAAATAGGGGTTATTATTATTATTATTATTATTATTATTATTATTATTATTTAGAAAGCATGGTACAGGTATTGTACACAACTGCAATAAAAAATATGATATCTTCTTGAAAATAGAATAAATAATAAAAAGGCGAAGAAAGACAAAGTCAGACAACATATCCAGGATACAATTTCAGCAAATGTTAAGTTGACTATTGGTGAGAAGTACAGGAAAGAGTCTGGATTAGTTAGAGTACATGTATAATCTATACGTTTTTGGTTATGTCACACAGTACATATATAAAATATGAAGTTGTTGCTAGTTGCACAGGTAAATAAGGTCTTTCTATAACTAAGTTGTCACATATTTAGTTAGTTTTGTTGGATCAAAATATGAAAATAAACTCCCGCACACTGTCTAACTTGCAAAGGTCACTTTAATAGCTGGCAACATTTCGGTACTAGACCATCATTAGGCAAAATATGAAATTTATACACCTGTCCTGTTTAAAGATATCTTACAAACCCATAACTGTGCCTTGTATCCGTGGCACCAGCAGACACTATTACCAGACTATTTTGGAATTAGACATCCAGCTAGATTTACTGGCCTAGTTGAGAGTTGTGAGGTCATCAGTGGTCTTAATTTGAGCTTGTTAGTTGGAAGTGGTCAGGAGGCAGTTTTCCCCCTCAACCACTGATGTGAATGCCATCATTATGTACTGTATAGCATCTCAGAGTGGTAGTTTGTGTGGGGCTCTCTCAGTCCAGCGCCGTTGTCCTTGTATGGTTGTTCCGCAGGTGGAGACTGCAGTGTTGTTATTTACATTCCACGCAGAGCAAAGAAAAAATAGACTGGTTCTTTAGTAGTGAGATATTTTAGTCAAGATGCAAAAAGATTGAAGAAGATGATTTGCATGAATAAGATGCAAGATAATGTAATAAAAAAGAGGTGATTTGTTCCATTTTTTTCTTTTACTCATATACTCTTGTTATTTACGTATGCTGCAAGCTGGAAGTCTTTTTAGCTCTTCATGGAAACAAAATGCTCTGTCAATGACAAAATTCATTGGCATTCTGCAGTTATTTACATGCCTCAAACTAAATATGTCTTCCTAAGTTTTTTCGGATATCCGGCTGCGTTGCGTGTGGTGTTGTTATTTTAACCTAGAAATGCCCTTGCGTCCGATGTCTTTAGGCATAGACCGGTGGCAACCGCAGCACAGCCACAGCAGCCACGGCTTTAGCCAACGAACCAGAGTGGGCAGACACATCTGTCAATCAGTGGCTTCCGGAGTTTGTTTTTTTAAGACCTTGTCTTCTTAAGTGCATGCTTTCGCTAACTTGGAGTACACACGCGGCAGCCACAAAGCTAATTGTAAGGGAGATGAGAGTCTGGAGATGAACATTCATAGAGAGATTTTAGTGTGGGCTTGTGACAACAACAATGTTGACAAGTGCTTTTGGAAGACACAATAGAACCTACCGTAATGTAAAAATGGATTTAAGTTATAAATCTGACTATTGCACAAGTAATTGTGATTGTTTAACGTGACTTTCATAGCGACTTTTGGTCTGTTATATTTCAAGGTATTTAGAGTATGCTAGAGCAGTGGGTCTCAACCATTTTGGTTTTAAAAATGAAGCAAAGTCAACTTGTGACCCCTCATCACAGGTTATGGCCTAATGCGGCGTTTGTGTCAGGATGGTGGGTAGAGATGGGAAAGGTTCCCATGTTAGCGATTTGCGAGCACTCGCACCATCAAGATGGTTGTACGACTATAGAGTTGTTGGTCGTGAGAATTAAAATACTGTGACAATATAACATCATATCCACTCAGTTGAGGTTTATTACATTGAAGGATTGTTTTTGGCTGATGTGAGGCGTCCATATTTGTTTGGTTTTCAGGCATTTTCATATTTTCATTAACTGCAAGCAAATTTTATGTAAGCACTTTTATGTACAGATTTTTTTTTTCTTATCACTTTAAAGGGGAACTCCACCAATTTACACATACAAGTCTGTCTTGGGGAGTACTACTACATATGTACTGAAAAAGGGTTGGATAAAGTATTTTGTGGCTGCAGAGGGAGCTGTGTGAAGTTCGATAAATTAAGTGATGTCACTTGAGTCAGCGTCGGTTAGAGAGAAGTGAGCTTACCAGACCTCTGTAGCCCGTTCCTCATCGCCGCATGAGGCTAGCAGCTCGAGGCTGCATTAGCCGCTACTAGCATAACTCACTAGTTAACTGTCAGCGGCTAAGTGGCACTGTGGGTAATGCAGGCATCATGTTTTGACAAGGAAGTAGGATGCATGGAATAAAAAAAAGGATATCTTCAGTTCTGCTGCATTGATTTTCTTTATTTTTAAGCTTTAAAAAAAAATATTTTTACTTTTTATTGTGAGTCCAACAAGCTGTGAGTCATGACCTTTTAGATTTATATTGGGACCCCATTTTGGGAACTGCTGGGCTTGAGCAAAACAGTAAGTCATTTACTGCACAAGAATAAAGATGTTGCTGCTTGTGTTTTTGGGCAGCGTTATTGGCAATATCAGGTCCTGGATCAGGGATCTGCAGTATGATTATATGTGTTGACAAGACGGCAGGGATATAAACAGCATCAAAGGGGGCCGGCAATAATTCAACGCTGCCAGTTTTACAGCGTGACACCATTCAAAATAGCATCTGTAACGTAGCATTGTTTCCTGCACTCCAGCGTGGAACTTGAAGGGAACAAGGGTCTCATTAGGATGACCTTTTAACAGGGAGGTCACAGTCAAAAGGACACAAGCACATGAGACCTCAGTGACTCGTCGTGCCAGGGATGCACTGAGCTTACTGTTACCTCATTTGTTGATAGATCAGCTGTATCAGATTCTCTGTTTTGCATTTCCCACAAAGTATACGCTGCACAAAACACACAGCCATATTTGATAATAACCAATAAGTGTCCACATACTTTTGACAGCAGCATGCTCTCAGTGCACTTGACTGTTGCAATTCCTAGTTTCCTCACAAGGACTCATACTGCTCAATGAACATGTAATCTCTGTCAGTAGAACTTTTCACTGTAAAATCAAGACGTGATCGGTCGGTAAGGCAAAGAAAATAACCGAAGAAACTCATTGTAATCTGTAGCTCTGGCTCAGTGGTCTATTAGTAATCAAATAATGCCCTGAGGTTATTTTATTTTGATATTCCACTGAGACACACTACCTGCAATGCAGGGGATGACCCAGTTTACTATGTTTAGCTGAACATCTGGACAGAAAATTATGTTTCAGAGGAAGCTAAGCTCATTGAGTCAAGCTTTGAGAATTTCTGTTCCAAAAAAATATACTTCTCACAAGTAAAGCGACACTGATCCCAGTCAAACCACATGCCAGCGTCCCAGTGCTGCAATGCAGTGAGTTATCATCACTGAGACAGGCACTGGATGCAGACCTG
Source organism: Perca flavescens (assembly GCF_004354835.1). Taxonomy (NCBI): domain Eukaryota; kingdom Metazoa; phylum Chordata; class Actinopteri; order Perciformes; family Percidae; genus Perca; species Perca flavescens. The sequence goes on from NC_041353.1 coordinate 8,416,907, forward strand.
CCAACCTGTACGCATTTTGCGTAGAAGATACGCATTTTGACATCAAAATACGGTGATACGATTTATCACTTCAAACTACGCGAAAATCAGGTGACTGCTTTGAGTTCACTCGTTGACGTGCAGTAGCATGGCAGTAGCCGTCTCAGTCTAGCTCTTGATGTAAAAGAAGAAGAGTTCGACCAATCACAGCGTCGGGTTCCTTCCTCTAATGTCAAGCGGGGATATCGGCTACTGATAGTAAAACGAAAGCATCAGATGCAAGTGTTATTCACTGGTGTTATTCCTCCCTCATTCCCGTTTAGTTTGTTTGGTCCCCCCCCATATATATCTATGGGTTTCCCCAAGGGAGGACGCTGCTTGCAAAGGTAAACGGATTTGATGTAGAAAGGTGAAATTAATTAATTTACGTAGCCTACCTGTCAACTTTGGAGAAATCTGAATATAAAGACTTGCATTTATAAAGTCTTGGATTTCGTTACAAAGGTCTTATATTGTTTTGCCTTTCCTAGGATTAAGTTCATACCGTAACAAAATTAACTGTTACTAATGTAGGCTAATTAAAAACTGACCGGAGCCTATTGCTGGACGCATCGGACCGAGACACAAAGTAGACATGCCTCTCTGACCGGTACCGTGGGGGTTAGCGGTTAAACTGAGCGGAGGATGTGCGGAATGTGTCGGTGTCTGTCGGACCTTGGCTGGCCGCTCGGCGCCTTCGAAGCTCAAGCTAACAGGCTAACGGCTTATTAGCTAGCCAAACACCGAGCGGTAACATCTGCAAAGATTGGCTCTGTGAGCGCATCAATCTGCTCGGTGTGCGTGTAACAAACAGAGCGAGCAGCCGCCGGACTCTAACATATGTTGATCCGTGCAGGACTTCACTGTGAGCGGACTGTTTAGAGACGATGTGACCCGCGGGTAACGTTAAAGGTTCTCTGCTACTGTAGCAGAGCTGCAAGGAAACGCTGAACTGAGCTGTGTGTTTTCAGTGTTAAACACAGCTGCAGGTGTTCATGCACGACTGTTGGTGGTGATTTCCAGAGGTGGAAGACTTACTCAGATCATGTATTGCAGTAAAAGTAGAAAAAACAGTGTTGTAGAGTTACAAATTACTTGTCAGTTACAAGTCCTGCATTCAACATCTTCCCTATGTAATAGTACAAAAGTATTATCAAAATATACTTAAAGTACCAAAAGTAAAAGTGCTCATTATGCAATTTAATATATTTTATTTGATTGGATTATATTATGATCCAATTAATTGTATTAAATATGACCGATAATTTAAATAAAATGTTTTATTTAATTCAAGTAGCCTACTGTCTTGAACATAATTATTTTCAAGGGTTTAAAATGTATACTCATTTGACATTTAATGGCACATTTATTCCGTGTGCGTGCCGCCGCGTTCATGAACCAGAACTTTGACAATAAATCCGTAAGTTGCTACTCAAAAAAGTTTCTCAAGGTTGGCAGGTCTGTGGATGTCTTAACATCTGTTTGACACCAGAGGGTGATGTCAACATGTGAGAGGGTTGAGGTGCAGCAGGAGCATCCAAAATTAAAATGTGTTCTTCACTACGCCATGCTTTATTAACCAAATGTTTTCAGCTATCTTGCCCTAACCAGGGTGGTGTCTGATGTTGTTTCCATATTTACAGTCCATTGATCAGTCCAAACCAACAATACCATAAAAAAATAATGGTATAGTGGATATAAACATTTACAAGAGAAATACAAATATTCCTAAATAGAAAACATACAAAATTACAACCAACTTTTTCACCTGCTTTTCACAGAGGTTGTCATGGCGACAGGTGCTTCATCCTCCTCTCTTCCCCCTGTCATTCCACACCTGCCCACCAGCCATCACTACTGAGTTTCCCGCTCAGGTCATCATTGTCGTCTTTGGTTCATTGTTGCTTGAGTGTACCAGGACCCTGAAACTAAAGCAGCTAAATGGAATTTAACCATCATTCATTTTATTATTTGCACCTGTGCTTCTCCTACTACGACAGCTAAAAATGTCTGACCTGAAATCTGCTCATCTTTTGACTGCTGCCTACTTGCCTTTTGACCCAGTAAGGAGAGTTTTTACAACACCTGTTAGTGACCTGCTTTTGGGGCCTGAGAGTGTTACAAAGGTGAAACTAGGTATGACACTTTGTGTAACTAAAAAAGGTCTGCAATAGGGCAAAATAGAAACTTTGGACAGTTTGTTTAAAGACATGTCCTTGGGCTCCTGCCTTTTTCACTATTATCTGACATTTTAGTGACTAGATGATTAATCACTTAATTTAAATAACCAACAAATTATTTGATTATGGAAATATTTGTTAGTCCAGGCCCTTAGTCACTTTTTTAAAGTTAAATAAAACTGTTCTGGGTAAACCAGAACTTGCCACTCATTCTTCTGGATCATTCTTAAATATCATTCTGTATTAGCTGCTCTCCAGGACAGGCAAAACCCTTGATCAACTCCTTGTGGGTTTAGATTTCTTCGAGCAGAGGCCGTGACAAAAATAAATAATCCAATCTTTGTTGTGCTGGCCAAATGACAGCAGCTCTGTCCAGGATGACTCACTCGCTCAGCAGTGTGCCATTCCTGACGCTCTCCCCTACCCATCAGCTAAATTGCCTTGATCCTCCGCTCATTGCCGCCTCTCGCCCACCCTCACTGTGGAGCAAGGTGGTCGCATCCTCAGGACTGGCGGCACTCTTTACATCCTGTAGGGGTGAGAACGTGCAAAGCAGTGAGCAAATGTGTTGAGAGAATTCCTCACATTCTCCTGCTCGGTCCTGGAGGCCCGGCTTGGTGTTGGGTTCCTGGGAGAGAGGGAAGAGGAGCCAGGGGGAATCGGCTGCCGACTCAGCAGCTGACACCTCCTCTGATCTCTATCTCTTCCTACAGCCATAAACCAAACTGTCTCTTCAGCATGGTGGCCACGTAAACAGCTTTCCTCGTGGCCTTAAGTCTGCCAGACCTTGCCTCTAAGGAGCACTTGGTTATGGCGAAGATGTGGCACTGACCAAACCTCAGCCTCAATGTTCCCATATTAAATATTTGGTTCAGTGGAGAGAAAAAAACAAGACATCAACCTAAGAAAATTATGTCAATGCTTTCAGGAAGATATCTCATTGATAAATATGGCTTCGGTTTTTGCTCTACTTGTCCACAGAAATGTATTTGATATAATGGGTTTGTTGGCAGGTGTTATTACACTAATGGTCTTTGTGGAGCCTGAATCAAGGGCATCTGCAAAATCTGCACAGTAAAACGTACTCCGACATTTTTAGGACTAAGGCTTTTGTGAATCGACAACCCTGTTGAGCTCACACACTTCAGGGCAGTGCAGCTCACCATGTAAGGCAAACAAAACCGTTTGGTCACATCTTTAAACAAACGTTTTCACATCTTTCAGCTCTCTTGGGATCCAATGTGATTACTTAGCTTAAATGGAGATCAATGGCCACGGTGTGAGGCATTTACCATTATTCAAAGTGCATGGCTATCTATGACTTTTACTCTTTCCCTGTTGCGAGTTCTAGCATTTTCTTCCATATCCATGGCATCTTCAAACATAGGAGTAATTATTTTGTGATTTGAATTTTAAATGAAATTTGCCATTACAGCCATACTATACACCAATCCTAAAACTATTTCATTAGACAATTGACAATATTTCTTTCCATCGCCAAAGAGATCTCCATCAGATCGTCTTTTGCTGACAAAATTATTTTAAAAAGATATTAAAAAAAAAGGTATGTAGTATAGAAAGTTTGGCTTTGCCACCATTACATTACATTGACACTTTTTATCCAAAGCGACTTACAATTGCTATATACTGTATGTCAGAGGTTGCACGCCTCTGGAGCAACTAGGGGTTAAGTGTCTTGCACAGGGACACATTGGTTGATATATTGCAGTGGGAATTGAACCCAGGTCTCCCACACCAAAGGCGTGTCATATCCACTGCGCCATCACCACCACCTAACCAACCAATTTCCTACCAAAATAGGATACAGGAAAGAAATCCTTTTACTTTAAGCTTGTTGTTTGACCACAGGTTTTTGTTCCTGGAAACTAGGGCTGCAAGCAACTAACGGCTATTTTCATTATCCCTTCATTTTCGACATATTTTCTCAATTAACCGATCAATAGTTTGGTCTAGAAAATGGCGGAAAATGCCCACAGTGCAAAACAATTTTTTTAAACGAGATTTTTGTTTGAAGAATTATGACAATAATTAGTTGCAGATTCATTTTTAGTCATTTGACTACTAATTTATGCCGTTTTTCCATCACATGGTACCTGCTCTACCCGCCTCAACTCTACTCGCCTTTTTTGGTTTTCCATTACGAAAAAAAGTCCCTGGTACCTGCTAACAAGTACTTTTTTTAGTATCACCTTCGTCGAGGTTCCAAGCGAGCTGAGGCGATACCAAAAAGTGATGTGTAAACCTTGTTTACCGATGTCTGTGTCGGCCGACCGATAATCAGGCTTTATATTAATTTACTAATTGTTGTTCCAAGTTCCAAGTCTTGGTGTTACATGGCTTTAGTGACCTAAATGTTACGATTGTTGACCAAGGTAGGGTCCAGCATGTGGTTGTGAGTTTTGTTTCTCTGCTTGCTGCTGCTCTACACATTTAGAAGTAGGTACTGCGTTTCATTACTCTAACTACCTTGGATGTTTTGCTGAATACCTTGCTGATAGTCATCCAAACAATCTGATGACAGATGGGTCTTGTTTGTTTTAGAATATACAGTTTATCTTACTGATATAATAATAAAAATGGCTGTGTCATTGGTTGGGATTTGTAAAAGTCACCTCTGCCTTGCTTCTTTTCCCCTTAGTCACTCTATGCTCAATTTAGCTGCAGAGACATCTTTCTCTGCAAGGTGCACAAGCTGTACCCTTGAAAAGATATTTTTACTGGCAACACTCCCTTCTGACAGGCTGGTCTTTGTCTCCTCTGTGCAGCTCAAACCTTGACACAATAATAATGAAAAAAACAGGACAGATCTCCTAATATACTTCAGCTTCTGCATATGTTCTATTAACAAGGTATGCCAGTTAGTATCAGGTTCCCAGTGGATTTGCTGCTTCTCTCCACTGTGTCACGAATTTACAAAGCAGCATAGAATAATAGGCAGTGCAGTTTTTGGCTGTTGAATTATACATTAGCTTGTTCAGCAAAAATCTGAACCCCTGAGCTCCTTTCGGGGTGGTACCGTTACTATTTTACAAGCCGCTGCTCCATTGGATCCAGTGAAATCCAATTGTTTACGATCGATCACGACATTACTGCTAACTGCTCTATAAATGTAAAGTTTTCTTACTTGAGCAAAGAATCTCATACATTTTATTACAACTTTTAACTATTATGTGAAGGCCTGTGCCTTGGTTGTGTCGTCCGTACAAACATAAACAGTTGGACTGAGTATTATTGCTCGTCTATGCCAGTGATTCTATGGTCATTCCAGGGAAATCCCCAGCTGTTGTTTCAATCTCGTCTTTTAAACCCCACGTTAATAAAACGGTAATTAAAAAAGCTTTGCATCCTCCTGTATCCAGTTACTTACACTTTGGTAATATGCACAAAAGCTGTTTGTATGGCTATTCCCTCTAGTCCATTTTCTGATTGATGTGTGTGTGTGTGTGTGCACTAAATAGATCCTATAATTGCAACAAAGACAGCTGACCAGACAGTAGTAAACTGCCGACACTTTTCTCTTGCTTGAGTCTCTAGTTTCTAGTCTTCTACTTTTGCTCTAATAAATTCAGTAAGGTGGTGTCTATAGGCCAAATCAATTTTGTGTGTTATGTGGGCAAGTTTCCATCTGGCTCCTTTTGTCCTCCTGTTGCCCCACTATGACTCAGTTTTCGGGGTTGTTCAGTCTTCATAGTTGGACATAATCTTACTCCAGTCTAAAGCTGAAATCATTAGTTGATCAATCAATTACTTGATCACCAGAACAAAATGGATCTGCAACTTTTTGGATAATTGCTTAGTAGTTTTAAAAGGTACTTGTATTGCTATATATTATCTTCTGTGCTTGACCCATACGAGACGTTTAAAATTAGGATATCTTGACCTCTACTGCTTCAATTTTCTTGTTTTGTGACCATTCCTGTTTAATCGGTCCATTGTGAGTTCCCCAACTTTATGGAAGTGCAGTGCTAAATCGCTGTACCCCTTTTTTAGGGAAAATACCATACATATGATAGTTTCAGCTTCTAATCTTCTGTGAGAATTTTTATATCTTTAATTATATTAAATTGGATATCTTTGGGTTTTGGACTGCTGGTCAAACAAAACAAGACATATAGAGCTTTCACTATTTTCTGACATTTTAAAGGCCAAACACTTAATCAGGGAAATAAATGCCAAATGAATTGACCATGAAAATCATCGTTAGTTTCAGCCGTACTCTTCTTTGTGAAAAAAACAAGGGCTTTGTGATTTTCAGGTGGACAGTAGTTGATTGCTTCTTATCTCACCGTATCACAACAGACATATCACGTTAGTATACTTGATGTATGTAATATGTAAATTCATATTAAAGGATAAGTGGTATCTTGTGCATTTGCTTCAGATGTTTTAAAAGGTGTTATTACTAAAAAGCAGCCTCAGCCAGTATAACAGTATTAGCTGAATTAATCTCAAGAGCTCAGCACCGTCTCATTAACGGTGCCCACTCTCCATTGATTAAAGTTACACTCTGTCAATAACCAAGTAGTTTTGTCTATTCAGGCTGTTGGTTGCCTTGGATTGCATAGTCATGTGCTTACACAGCAAATCATTAATTTGCTGGTCCAGTGTGGCCCAGTCTATCTTCTCCGTTGGGACTAAAAGGTCCTGTTTTTCTCTTTTACTTCATACATATATTCTTCATATAACTATATAAATATACTTTTAAATGCAGTAATGTTGACAACATACAGTGTACCTTTTAAGTATATCAAAACATGTACCTGTGACTTAAAGTGTAATTGAATGACGCCTAAACGCATTTCTGTTGCAATCTACATATATCTCCACGTTATATGAAATGTTTTGTTTGTTTGTTGTTTTTCCATTATGGGTTGTCTTGCCACGGCTGTTTATCAGCAACAAGGCCTCCCTGGTTGCTAAGGTTGGCTTGAAGCTCCCTGGCAGCCAAGAGCACCTCGGGGCCCCAGAGCCTGCTGCTCTGTGGCGCGTTGGGAAATCCCCCGAGCCTTCATTTCTTCACCGGCACCGTGCAGGATATGATGCAAACAGGGATGTTAAGGAGGGTGAACCGAGTGCACTAGACTTATTTTTATTTGTTCAATATTTCATTCACATTTTTGACAGAAATTAGTGATTTTTCTTAAAGGTGCAATATGTAATATTGTATGTAATACTGGCAGCTAGCGGTTAAAATAATTACTGCACTACCAATTCAAAATGCTGGAGAGTCGTTTCCCCCGCCCCCTCCTGCCCATACTCGAAGTTCACGGGACATTACTCCACAGCACAGCGGAGTAGCTAACGGTAGATGCTAGTCTCACATAGCCAGACATTACTCCACAGCACAGCCGAGTAGCTAACGGTAGATGCTAGTCTCACATAGCCAGACATTACTCCACAGCACAGCCGAGTAGCTAACGTTAGATGCTGGCTATATTGACAGTCATAAAAGCCCGTGCTCACGCGGAGCTCTGTAACCAACTGACAGACACACTTTTTCGGCTTAAAATGACAGTATGAACCGCTAAAAACACAACAACCTCACTGTCCTCTCCACACGCCAGTCAGGCACACTTCCTCGGCTTAGAATTACAATACGAAACGCTAAAAATACCACTACCTTGCCGACGGAACACACTTCATTGGCTTACAATTACGGCAACAATCGCTAAACACACTGCAAACTCACAGTCCTCTCTTTCCGATTTACAGCCCCCCTCTCGTTGTCTCGTTGTCGGCTCCAGCCGCTGACGAGGCTACACGCTGTAAACAGCCATGGGTTGCTTGCCTGGTCCTCCCGGTAACGTTAACAGTTAGCAGGGTTAGCATGGCGGCGTTAGCCAGGACCAGTCGGGATCACTTTACTGGCTATGTCTCAATTGTTTTTGCGAGTAACCAACTCGGGTACTCTAGTTATATAATTCAATGTGAGAACACAAATGTTGAAATGACAAAAAATGCCCATCCCTAGTAGCTGTGATAAATTAGCCTGAAGCTAATGCTTACCTGTTCAGGAGAAAATAAGCCAACTCTGCGTCCTTTTGGGATCTAAGCTGTCTCCATCTTTCAAATACATCTCCAATATTTACCAGGGGGTTGTTACGTCTCTGGTCACGCAACTGTTAGAAACATGCTGTTTTCTTTTTTTTATGTCATGTAGAATCTATCTCCGTTGATCCTGTTCGTTTATTTGCTGCTTTCATGGCTGTACTACCGTTACAGCTGTAGCGTGCTGGGTTTACGTTTTTACAGGTATATCTGGCAACCCGGCCTGCCTGTCAAACTGGGCCATTGATAACAACACACAGATCAAAACATAAACATAAATTCCGTCACGGAATGTAAATTTCAAAAAGAAAAAATACTGACATTAGCATTGTTGTCAGAAAAGATAGTATTTCAGTTTAACATGTTTTCTTAATATCTGATGAGGCATTGGTGTCATTTTTTTTTTTTTTTTTTTTTTTGCATTATTAAGATCATCAACTGCATGTATTTTTCCACATTTCCTTCATCACTTTATTTCTGGACCTGAACTCAAAACAGTGGCAGGCATTTAATCCACGGTTAGATTATTCTGTTAGTCGCAGGGTATGTTACTGTAACAATAATAATGCGCAATCTGACCAGCCAAAATATCTGGTTGTGTAAACTTCCTGAACAAACAGCTAAGGAAGTGTCAGACAGGATTGCCATTTCCTCTCCTGTGACTGTTTTTACACCTTCTTTCTAAATAAGGCATCAGGCTGCCAGGACATATGACCACCGTCCCGATTTGGGTTCTGGACACAGTATCCATCCGTCCATCCCATGATTGCTCAACGCCAATGAAAGACACACACACACCCACCCACACACACACACACACACACACACCCACCCACCCACCCACACACACACACACACACACACACACACACACACACACACACACACCCCCCTCCCCTCCTGCAGGTCTCCCATGTGAGTAAGAGCTCTGTCAGGTCAGCCACAGTTAGCCACAGGAAGACTGAGAAAATAGGTTAGATTACCTTCAAAATAAAAGCACAGGATAGCACAACTTGGAACATGGGAATTTCATATTTGAATCACTTACAATAATTTTGGAAGATTGTGCTGAGATGTACATGTTCTTATTTATCTTTTATTTTTAATTGTATTTATATATATATTGTAACATGTTTAAAATAAACTTAACCAACTAACCACTTAAAAAATAAACTTAAAACCTAAACTTAAAAAAATAATCACTTGCAACCCTGAAATCCTTTGAGATGAGATTTATAATCTATACAATCTTCACATTTGAGAACCCAAAACCTATAATTGTTTGTCATTTTTGCTTGATTAAATGACTTTAATAATTGATCAATTCAGAATATCTGGACCTATACTTTATTTTGGACCACTGGTTGTACAAAACAAGTGATTGTAAGACTCCATCTTGGTCTTCAATGTTATTTTTTTTTTTTACTATTTTCTGACCTTATTATATAAATTAATGGAAAAGTAAAAGTATTAAAGGAAAATAAATACATCTAAGTTAGCCACAGCCTTTGTGTTTTCATTTGCTGTTTTTCCCCTCATTAGCTAAACTTTTTATTACAGGCTCCCGCTTGACTAGGGTCTTTGTATTTAGTTGCCTATATATCTTTCTTGAACTTTGTTTTAATGCTATTTTTATGATTTAATTATTTTAGCTAATTGTATTTGTATTGCTCAATTTTTCTTTACTTAAATGTAACATGAAATTGTGGATGCCATAGCATATGATTTACATCACTTTCATACTCATCAAACCTTTCGGTGACTGTATGAAAGCGTTTATTCAGGTTTTTCCTTAATTGTGTAATTTAATGAATTGGATTTGGAAGTTTTGTGAGACGAAGTGATGCAGGGACTTACTGGAGTTGTGATGTGTGTAAGAGTTGGAACGCGGCCACACTGTTAAGGGCTTTATTTTAAAAAAGCACCACAGGAAACCCTTCTCCTTATTCTCTCTGACTTGTTTGACGCTGATGTGAAGGTGCAGCACCCCCATCATTCTTATTAGAACTGCTGCTGCTGGGGTCCTGCAACTCTCTCCTCCTCCTCCCACCTCCTACTTTTGATGGGGGGTGCAGCGGTGTAGTCGTAGTGATGTCATTTTAAAATGTGAGAGTCGGAGCCAAGGTGAGCTGGTTTTGCGGTGAGTGGTGTCCCCTCCACGACCAGCGTTGCCTGTACAGAGGCGCGGAGCGGCGAAAGATGATCATCGCCACCGGCACCAATTCAAGCTCCGACGCGCTCTTTCCCTCTCCTGCTCAGATCTCGGGCTATGGGGCCCTGATCTGCCTTGATCCCATATTAAGCCTTCACCACCACCATGCCAAAGGACAAACAATCAGAAGAGTTGCATTTTTAGGGCAGGTAACTTTGACCACGTGCCCCAAAGGTAAACTGGATGGCCGTTGCGCAAAGGTGCCTCTACAGTATGTCCAGCGGGGCCAGGACGCACTGGACGCTGCCAGCAGTTCTTGTACTGTGGACTTCTCTCTGGGGGATCGTTTCATCTTATCCGATTCCGAACAGGACTAATGCGACTTTATTGGAAAAGAAGTGGGAGACCCTCTTCTCCCGCTCCTATCTGGGTATAAATGGGGGGAAATCGGAGCTGAACTGGGAGAGTGACTATTTGCAGGGCATCAAAAGAGTGCGGCGACTGTACTGCAACGTGGGCATTGGGTTTCACCTGCAGGTGCTCCCGGATGGCAGGATAAGCGGTGCACACAATGAGAACCCATACAGTGAGTTGCATCCGGCAATCCACTGGACCCTAAAAAAAAAAGAGAGTGTATTGTAACCCTATGCGCACGCTGTGTAAAAGTTAGAGCGGGTCACTTGTATTGCATGATATTTAATAAGAGGTGTCGGCATAGTTGAAAGTTTCCAAATGCAAAAACAGTGTACTGAGCCCTACATCCGTGCACTGCGAAATATTCTCCCAAGCCAAAAACATGACATGAATGCTTGGACCCAGTTTAGAGGCTAACTTATTTTTACCCTGCGTCCCGCTGCAGCAGGACACGCACACAGAGCCCACTCAACACGCTGTAAACTACACTCACAGGGCATCATCATGTTTAAACAAAGCAAATAGGTGAAAACTCCAAAGGGCTAATTGAGCAGAGGAAGCATCATCCAGTCGCAGTGCACCTGCAAGGTTACACCCATCACTGCTGCATAGGCCAGTTACTCGACTTTGTCCCAAGCCGCAGTGTGCAAGAGTGTCTTTGCTTTCCTAACATTATGTTTCGTCTAGGTCTAATAGAGATCTCCACCGTGGACCGAGGAGTGATCAGCATGTTCGGGGTGAGGAGTGGGCTGTTTGTCGCAATGAACAGCAGGGGAAGGTTATACGGAACGGTACGTTTGTGCGCCACTCCACACACACATCCTGCTCAGTGTAAGATGAGTTCATGTAGCTGCTGCATCCGTGGGTTTATGAGCACTGTTGTGTTATTAATATGCTCTGATGATAGGGGGGGGGGGGGGGGGGTTCTGTGTCAGAATCTGGCGGTGGGGAAGAAGTACTCAGATCCTTTACTAAAGTAAAAGTAGCAATACCACAGTGTGAAAATACTCTGTTGCAAGTAAAAGTCCTGCATTCAACACTACTTATGTGAAAGTATTATCAACAAAATGTAATTTAAATATCAAAAGTATTCTGATTATGCAGTGGAGTGGCCCCTGTGGGTTTATATTAATATATATTATTGACATGAAATGTTGTTATTGATGCGTTAACATGTAAGCAGCATTTTTATGCAAATTTACACACATTTGATTTTAATGCATCATATTTTATTAACTCTTCATACATTTTTTTATGTAAAATCTTAATCTGCAAAGTAACAGATAAAATGGAGATAAGCAAGTAAAGTACCATATCATTGTGTTTAACTGCAATACTATATGTGAACATTTTATGGTTAAAACCAACAGAAGGTCAAACGTTTAACTTAGCCGAGGCCTGCCTTTATAAATATAGGCCAGTTAATGTCTTAGATTACAAAAAGGCAGTGGTTTTTACGTGATATTTTACAGTACAGTATATGTATATTTAGGAGTCATCAACATGAAATTATGCAGTGGGTCTTTTGATACATGTTCAGAAATCACTGAAAGATTATACTGTAGACACCTTAATTAACCTATAAAACGTTATACTGTAAAAAACAAACAAACAAAAAAACAGTATTTTTAGGTTTTTTATTTAACAGAAAATGATGTGTACGATTTGACCGTGTATTAGAAAATTAATAAAACATTTAGGAAAAAACTCCAGAATTCTTTAAATCAACAGATGAATGTCAATGTTAACTATCCTGTTGATTTGTACAGTAAATGGCCCCTAGCATTAGTTTATCTAGCTTTATTAAAAGAGAACGATGTGCAGCTCTTACAGCGGAAAGTAAAGTGAATGATGGTATTCTTCTTTAAATGGACAATGAAAGATACAGCAGCATTATGTAGGGCTGGCTATCGAACTTCAAACCTATTTTTGGTAGCGTTGATTATTAAAAGTACCAAAATCTACTTTTGGTACTGTATCATCAAAGACAAAGTACCAAAAGTAGATTAAGTTTTAGTTTTTTTTTTTCGTTTAGACCAAGTTTTTTGTATGGCCGCTTGTGTTTAATCAACATTTAACATTTGAGAAGTTAACGTTACTATTTCAAAAGTCTCCGTTTCGTTCTCTTTGGCGGCACCTATGGCGATAAGCAGTAATTGCAGGTGTGTTTTTGGCTCTCGCTTCCCCAAGATCACTTGGGATTTTTCCCGGGAATGTCGCCACAGACACCATGTTCGTAATATTGCAAGTGCAAGGGCTTTCATCAGTGGGCCATACAATGTGACTACAATGTCTAAATTCTATTCTGTAATGTGTCCCTGTTTCCTAATGCTGTACATATTGTTTAGCATTTGATCATTGCTTATTTAGTTGCATTTCTCCTTTTGAATGAGTTGGAATGTTTCAGATAGATGTGTTATAAGAGTAATAGCAGGAGGCTGGTGTCTTTTGCAACATGCCATCTCCTCCAGTTTCCTGCTTTCTAATACCGGTATGTTGTGATGTTCATTCTGTGTCTGCCATGAGATTTATTGACCGGCTCTCTCTTTTTGGCATTTATAGAAAGTCTTCGTGGATGAGTGCAAGTTCAAGGAGACTTTGCTGCCCAACAACTACAACGCCTATGAGTCTTTTGTTTACAAGGGCTTCTACATCGCCCTCAGCAAGCATGGCCGCGTTAAGAGAGGCAACAAGGCCACCCCCGCCATGACCGTCACACATTTCCTCCCGCGACTATGAGAGAAACTGGCAATAACTCATTTGCACATGTGGATGTTCTTCCAGGTAATATAGAAACGCGTAGTCATGATATACTGTACACACCGATGGACTGCGAGAGGAAATATATATATATATATGTATATGTATATTTGGATAGCTATCTTTGTATATGCACTGTGCTGCTTATTGTTTTTATGGACGGGGAGAGTTGAAGCCTTTGCCTGTCTCACTTTACCTTGGTGCTTGCTGTACGTGTCACTTCCTTTTTTGAGATGGAGGATGAGCTATATCCTGTGCTTTCAAAGAGTGAAATGAATACTTTTTATTACCTCAAAGAACCACTTTACTAGATTATGGGATGCATGGACGTCTGCTCAAATATCTGCTAAGTTTATGATTTCTTTCAAACCTTTTGAGCGCTTGATGTTCTCCCTGCCAGATTGTCAATGTCCGGCAGTGGGGGAAACTTAAATGCACTACCTTTGCTGCACGATTTAAAGGTGCCTTGGTGTTCCCACTTGTGGCCCCCTTAAACTTGCATGTAAGAGACACCCGCCGGAGTCAGAAATAGGGCTGACACGCCGGAGAGGGCCTCAGAGAGGGGGGGTTGACTATCTCTGGTTTATTTTCTTTTCTGTAATTAGATCGATTAAGTCATATACAATCTGTGGTTGATACCAGAGAGCAGTCAGCCATAGAAAGTGGCACAAGGCCATAAGTTTGACTGTGTGGCATTGCCAGCTACTAAACAGGGTGAAATACATATCTATCCGAGCATGGAGGACATTTTTGTTTGGACCTGGCTTGCACAAGAATCGACTGATGGATAGATTGCGAGCGCATAGTACAAATGTACCTGCACATTGTCTTAGACAGAGCTCCTACAGTAAACTGGGTTACTGTTTTTGAATCGCAAAGCTTTAGCTGCTGTTGAAAATGATGTCTACTGTCCATGAAACCAATGGAAAAAAACAATGTAAATAGTTGCAAATGAAAAAGAAGAATTCAGGAGCTTTTGATGCTGCTTTGTCGCAGTTGCCTGAACGAGGCAAAAATAATTCAGGTTGCACAGTTAGCCATCAATGATGGTGCCTGAATGTTTTGGTTAGAATCGTTTCCACGTTTGTTTCTTTTAATGGATCTTTGTGTGTTTGGTGTGTGTGTGCCCTGGGCCATTTCCCCGCTTGTCTGTGTGCTCTGCAGCAGCACTGCAGTGGCAGCGAGGTGTTGGGAGCTGGAAGCAGATTGTTTTAAATTAAATTATGGATGAACCAATCATGATTTCCCCCGAAGGACTAAAGGACAGTGCCGTTGGTGGACTGGATGCGCACTATAAGAAATGTCATCATTTCTGTTGATTTTTATCTTGATTTTATAAATTTGACGTGGAACATGAGCATAGAAGCACACTTTTAATATATAATAGGGTATTCATATAAGTAATGGTATGCATTGTGGCAGTTTGTTTACCAAGCAGAAGTTTGTACACTCATTGCTATCATGTGGATCAATATATATTTAATATATACTTGACTCAGTTTCGGAGAATCTCATAGTGTACTATCTACACGTGTGGTTTCTGCAGCTGTTGGCTTAAAAACCTGAATATTGCTGCCTCCATCCGTTCTTGTGTTTGGAGAGGAAGCAGGACTATTTAAATCCAGGAAAGACGTATGTGAGGGAGCCGGCTCGCTGTCTTTGTTGTTCGTCAAACCACTTGCAGGAATGTGGATCTGCCAGGATGACCGGCAGCCTCCCACATACCTGAGTGGCCCCCCCTGTGAGCGCTGTCACCCCTCGCCACCCGTCTCTGCTCGTCCCTTACCCCCCGCACCCGCTGCAGGCAGGGACCTTGGGATTCCAGCTGTAACCCAGGAGCTTCCTCCTCTCCTTTCAGCCTTTTTTAGTTCAAGGTCAGAGCCACGGACCAGCCTTGGCCCCGACCCCAGTGGTCCGGGGTGGTCGGCTATATGGGTCCTACTGTTTCCATGAAATAGGAATTTGAAGTATCTTTTTCATGCAGGAAACACTTTATTTTATGCTTAAACAGAATATAATTTAGTGAACTGATGGCTCGAGAAGCGCTCTCCAACTGACCGGTACAGAACCATAGATAGCTCCTATAGTTCCTCATCTGCGTCACAGACTGCAATATTGTTTTTTTAAAAAGCGGTCCTACTTCTCTTTCTAAATTTATAGAGCCCCACCTCTTTAATATGCAGCTCCACAACATGCTGTCTCCCCTCCCCTTTTCCAGTACTTGTGTTGGGATATTTCTGGGGAGGGGACATCTGCAGAGTTAGTGCAGTGTGTGAGGAGCAGGAAGAGAGCAGAGTCACGCAAGGCCTCACCTCTCCTGCTGCAGGACGGCACCCCTGCCATCCTCAGGATGTGCCCCTCTGCTGCTGCTGCTGCTGCTGCTGCTGCTGCTGCTGCTGCTGCTGGGCACTGCCCCAACCCCAATCACCTCTCATCACCAGTATCACCTGCTGCTCAACTGTCTATGACGCACAGATCGATTCATAACAGTATTTTTCTAACAGATAAATATCTTGCTCTTTTTGTTCTGATGTTTGTTTGTTTTGTGTGTGTGTGTGTGTGTGTGTGTGTGTGTGTGTGTGCGCGTGCGTGCGTGTGCGTGTGCGTGTGAGTGCCGAGGCTACTGAGATGCAAAGTTATCGGAAGCTTAACTCAAAAAACAAACTGACTGACAGACTTATTGCTGCTGTAGATGAGGCTGCATGAAATACCACAGATGTACATTTCTTGTTGGGAGTAAATTGTCATCGTTTTTTTGGTTGAAGTAGTAAACGAAAAACGATCCTTGTTTCAGCATTTTCAGCTGAGGAAGCTGTGGAAGTGAACTTTGCGCATGCACAGCAATGAGCACTTCTCTTGCCCGCCTCACAATCAAAGATGTCTGACGTCTGTCGCAGCACCTTACCTGATTATACACTAGAGTAAAGAGTTTTCTCACATTTTTCTGTCAAGAAATAGAGCTGGATCCCTAAAAAAAGAGTGAAGGTCTGTGTCTAAAACAAAAAAGCTCACCTTTCAGCTTTGACCAAAAAATGTTATCCAGATTTCTCTGTCGTCGTTTTTTTCTTTCTTTCAACAGCTTATCCTAGATCAAATTTGAAATAATTCAAGGGGAGGAATATGTTTTTTAAAAAGAATGTTTCATGTACTATTAGCATGTCTGAGCCCCGAGCTTAATTAGGGGTGTATGCTTCATGTGTTTCATTTATTTTTTAAACTTCTGCTCTAAAAGGGAGTGAGTCTCCACTCTATTCCTCTCATTTCTGTTCTCATATACCTCACCCTCTGCCTTAGTTTTGGTTTGCTGATGACTGTAAATTAAGATGAAACAAACTTCAGTTATTTGTTTCTGAAAACAGACAATGCTAAGTAAGGATATTAAAGTTTTTCCTTTTATTTTTGTACGTATGTGCTGTGCACAGCAGTCTACTGTATTCCTGAGATAACAATAAAAGTTTTTTTTTAACTGGTCGCTGGTAATGTGTCGATCTCTCTGTTGGATCAGTTGAACTCTGATGTGACTGTGTATTTATCAGTGGTAAAAAAAAAAAAAAAAAAAAAAAGTACCTGGATCTTTTACTGAAGTAAGCAGAAATACTCTGTTACAAGTAAAAGTCCTGCATTCAAAAACTTTCTTAAGCAAAAGTATAAGCATCAACGTATACTGTACAAATTTTAGAATACTGTACTGTATTATATCATTACATTATAATTATGCAATTCCACTCCATTACATACAGAATACCAGCTGAGATCAGATTACATTATGTGCTTACTTAAGTGCAAAAGGGTTCTCCAATGTTTTCTCAGTTAGCTTTTAAAATGATATCAGATTAGTAAACAGAATGTGCCTTTGGAACATCGGATGAATGGTTGCTGATAATGGGCAATGTAGATATTGCATTAAAGATCAGCCACTTCTTTCTACAACATTCAAGCACCCTCAGCTGGTATTCTGTCTGTAATGGAGTGGAATGGAAATTTCTAAGTGACCCCAAACTTTTGTGTGTGTGTGTGTGTGTGTTTATATATATATATATATATATATATATATATATAAACACACACACACTATATATATATATAAACACACACACACACACACACACACACACACACACAAACTACCGGTCAAAAGTTATCGAACACCCCAATTTTTCCAGGTTTTTATTGAAATTCATGCAGTTCATTGTCTTATTGTACTCTGAAATGAAAGAATAGAACAATTTAAATGAACAATTTAAGTTAAAAAATAAATCATGGAATCAATTTATAAACCAAAATGTATTCTACATTTTTGACTCATCAAAGTAGCCCCCTTTGGCAGATATAACAGCTGAACACACTCGTGGCATTCTTTCTACAATGGAAATCAAATATTCTTCAGAAAGTTCTTGCCAACTCTGTTGCAGAAGTTCCCATACATGTGTGGCACTTTTAGGTTGCTTTGCTTTCACTTTTCTGTCCAGTTCATCCCAAACCAGCTCAATGGGGTTTAAGTCTGGTGACTGTGCTGGCCACTCCATGTTTTTAAGCTTACCATCTTGTTCTTTTTTGCTAAGGTAGTTGTGCCATAGCTTGGACTTATGTTTTGGGTCATTATCTTGCTGTAGGATGAACCCCTGACAAACTAGGCGCATACCAGAGGGTACTGCAGGGCGCTGCAAAATGCTGTGGTAGCCATTTTGGTTCGGGGTGCCTTTCAGTTTGTACAAATCACTGACCCTGGATCCAGCAAAACAGCCCCAGACCATCACGCTTCTTCCTCCATGTTTGACAGTTGATGTCACACACTGAGGAACCATCCTTTCGTCTACTCGATGGCGTACAAAAATCCTGCGTGATGAAACGAAGATTTCAAATTTTGATTCATCAGTCCATAACACCTTCTTCTAGTCTTCAGTAGTCCATTGACGATGTTTCTTAGCCCAGGCAATGGCTTTCTCGCTGCAACTCGAATAAACTCAAACCTGCAGTTCTCTTTACGTCTTCTCTTTCCAGCTGAAACTGAGACTTGCTTATTCCGACCACTATTAAGCTGTGCTTGAAGCTGTTGTTCTGTGAGCTGCCTATCACGCAAGCTGTTGACTCTCAGAAACTTGTCTTGTGATTCTGTCGTGGCTTTGGGTCTGCCAGACCTTTTCATGTCAGAGTTTCCCCCAGTTTCTGAGTGCCTTTTGATGGTGAAGAATACTGTACTCACTGACACACCTTGACTTTCTTCGCAAATTTCTCTGTAGAAAGACCAACATTCTTAAGTGTTATGATGGTCTGTCTCTCTTCCATTGTTAATTGCCTTTTTCCCGCCATTTTTATGGCAACACACTACTTTCTGCAGTACAATACTGTTCAAATAATGCTCACGAGGGTATGGTGTTCCAACAATCCTTGTATACAAACAGAGGGGGTTGTAAATCATCCAGACCAGTTGGAACACCTGTGGGAATTGGTAGCACCAACTTTCAAAGCTTGATCAACCTCCATTGCTGCAGAACAGCTTTACATGTTTACCAGTTTCTTGTTACCTGAAAAAGGCCTTTTTGTAAATGTCTGGGTAGCTTGTGAATTTCACCAAGGAATCAATAAAGACTTCATCATACTGTAGTTCTTGATTATATTCTGTATTATTAATCTGATAGTACCCAGTAACTAAAGTTATTGAATAAATGTAGTGGAGTTAAAAGTACAATATTACCCTCAGAGATGTAGTGGAGTAGAAATATAAAGTAGCATAAAATGGTAAAGTACAAGTTCTTCAAATTTGAACTTAAGTGCAGTACTTTTACGGTAAAATATTTGTGTTGAAGATTATCTTGATTTTGATTTGGAAGTGGGTTGTGAATTTAATTTCTTGGATGAAAATAACATTTTAAGAGAAGCTGTTGAAAATGCTTTGTGTAATCTCTAACACAAGATCAGGAGTATACTGATAAACAGTTTAATGTGCCCTATGCTAAAACTCCAAACTATAGTTTAGCCAGTCAGTTTCCCAGTAAAACTATACTAAATAAGGGAGTGGCTCTCTCTGCTGGTGAAAGGGTGTAAATGTTGAGTTGGGTTAGGCAGGTGCGTAAAAGCAGCAAACTGAACTAACTTCAAATTTTGACGTCCAGTCAGTTAAACAAAACTGTACAAATATTTAATATGACGCTTAATAATTACTAATTAATTCCATAATCGCGAATTCTGGAGTTTGCACGAATTGGAAACGTCAAATTAAATCATACTTAACTAATTAACAGTAAATTATATGTCTGATTTAATTAGAAACTCATTTTTAATGAATCTGCATTCATGTCCTTTTTATTTGTTTTCTTCATTCTTTCTTTTTTTATTTGCTTGTTTCCAGTCTAAACAAACAAAAACTGAACCAGTTGTCTTTGGACTATTTGGAAATAGTCTTAGAATAGTGTTTAATGTGGATGAGTCAAGACGTGTCACTAAAATAAAAGTTCAGTTTGTCCAAGAGCATCGGGATAAACAGACAGAGGTGGAAGTGGCCCTTCCGCTGCAGCAAACCCGCACATCTGCTTTGGGGGCGAGTTTCCTTTTTTTTTTTTTTTTTTTTTTTTTTTTTTTTTTTTTACGCAAAGGATGTGAGCAGGAGTGGCACTCAAGGGGCTTTAAATAGGAACTGTCTCCAAACTTTGGGACAACAGAGCATCTGAAAACTTCCAGCAGCTCGCAGTGGAAACCACCGGTTTGCTCCAGGATGGACGTCAACAGGAGACTGGGGATGAGGGACACTGTGCTTGCGCTCTTACTCGCCATACTCCAGGGATTTCCTCTCGGGGAAACGGCCCCGAACCCGTCCCCGTTGGTTGGATCCAACTGGGGGAACCCGAGGAGATATGTTCACCTGCAGACATCTACAGACCTCAACAACTTCTACTTGGAGATCAAATTAGATGGCACAGTGCGCCGAACTACAGTCAGGAGTTCATATAGTAAGATCCTTAACCTCGTTTTCATATTATCATTTCATTTTAATTTTTGTAATAACGTTCTGTGTTTAACACTCTGATGCTCACTGCTTTTCCTTCCCTGCAGGTGTGATTTTACTGAAAGCTGAAACAAGGGAGCGCATTGCCATCCTCGGCGTCAAAAGCGGCCGTTACCTGTGTATGGATTTGGAGGGCAACCCATTCAGCTCGGTAAGCCAATACTTACTTTCAGTTCGATTGATTGTTACTATTATATCAATCGATTTTACATTTGAGTTCCTCTTACATTTGAGTTCCCCTTACTTGCCACCCTTTTACGCATCGCTTTTTACGCACAAACGTACTGCAGCTATAGGACGTCTTAACATCAATTTATTTAATTTTTTTAACCGTTTAGTTGAGTGACGCCGAAAACGGTTTGGCGTCATTGTCGGGTTTTACGCATACGCATTTTTCAGATCTCTTTTTTACTTTTACGCACAAAATATTTTTTTGTTTACATATAAATGTATTCATTGGAATTCTTTTCATTGATATCAAGTGAACAAACTGCTAATAGTGGTATTAGTATTTTCACTTTTTCACTGTATTAGATGGATGTTTTAGTATCTACATATTCCTGCACTGTAGTTGAATTTTCTCCCCGTCTCCTTCTGTCTTTCAGCCCACCTGCCTCAGGGATGACTGTCTGTTCAACCACAGACTTCTGGAGAACAACCGGGACGTGTACTATTCCACCCGGACCGGCATCCTGTTCAACCTGGAGGGCTCCCGACAGGTGTTTTCAGCGGGCCAGAACCTGCCGCAGACATCCCTTTTCCTGCCTAAGAAGAACACAGTGCCGCTGGAGCGCCTCCTGCTGCACAGGGAGAAGAGGAACCAGGTGGTGGATCCCTCCGACCCGCACAACGTCTACGTTGGTCAGACCGAGGAGGGCTCTGACTCTCGGGCCGTTCCGGAGGACGACGCCGATCTGGAGGTGGAGGTGGAGGCCGGGGACGATGGGCGCAACGTGTCCCGGGAGACGCCGCTGGCTCCTTCCACCCACGACCCCTGGAACGTGCACTCGTCCAACCTGGCCAGCCCCCGGAGCACCGGGACCATGGGCTGATTTTAGTTGTGACTGATATGGATATCATTACCTTAATTTAAGTGAGTCCAAGTTTGGTTTAGTTTTTGATCTGTGAGAGACAAAAATGAAAGGGCAAAGGTTTTTCCTTTTTTTTCACAGTGACTAAATAATGTCTTTTCACCCCTCACTCATTCAGAAAACAGTGTTTATTCACACAAATATTAGACTTGACTTGCATACCCTTTTTTTGCACAATGTATTATGTTAAAACGCAATTCTTTGAGATCACTGCAGATTTAATAAGTTCAATCAATAAGGGATTTGCGTTTTACCTGGATTGTTCTCATCAACATTTAGTATTTAGTACATTCACAAGCAGGTTTGGTGATTAATGAAGCATATAGGGATTTCACCACATCTAAACATTTTGTTTGATGTTACATCTGCCAACTCTCCCAGACAGAAATAGATTACTGAAAAAGAAAATGTTAATTTTGTGCCAAGATGAGTAATCCAAATCCATTTCCCATTCCCATCCATTACAATTGGCACGCTCTCACACCGCACTGTAGCTTAGATGATAAATGGGCCATTTCTCATCTAAGCCACATGGCCGTAAACATTGATAAAATTATTCAAAAACAAAGTTTGGTTTCCCTGAAGAACTATGATTCATTTTAGTGAGGATGCAATTGCTTACCAAGAAAACAAAGCCTTAGAAATTAAGAATCTCAAGACTGCGGACAAGTAAGCATGTGCATGTTTTGGTCTCTTCTTATTGAGGTTTTTACAGCTGGTCTGAGAAACCCACATTTCAAAGTGACATTGATGTTATCTCAAGACAGAAGCCTTATTTAGCCTACCTCTGAAGGACTGAAGGCCCTGTCTACTGATGTGAAACTAGGCAGGCATGATTTAAAACATAAATATATTTCATTTTGTAGAGTTAAGGTTAGTTTTTGCTCATATTTAAAATCCTAAATGTACTGAGTTAGATATAGAAGATATGTTTGTGTAGTGTAAGATATTGAACCTAAAACAGAAATTCCAAAAACTTTCAAAACTACAGTTTTGCTAAAATTACAGTATTCGTTGTGTTGTGCTGTATTCGTATAAATCTAATTCATGACTTGAATGAATATAACTACAGGGTAAACCTTTTACAGAGCAGTCCTCTTGATGTGGTTTTTACAGGTGCTGGGCACCACCAGCAAACACTAAAACCAGTCCCAAATAGTATTTATTTATTTAATTCCATTCCTGTTTTGTTATTTATGGATTTTATGCTTAAATGTACATACAAGAAAACATGGTTTGTCTTTGAATGTATGAGTTGTAGTTGTAGATAGAGTGTTTGGGACAAAATAAACTAAAAAGGAAACGTGTTTAGTGTTGTGTCATTTATGAAAACCTACGTATATAACTGTGATGTTTAAAAAAAACATTTCTGTTCTTTGAGTTCTATATTTGGTAAAATGCGCTGTCTGAAAAGGAAGTAAGCTGGTTTTACATTGACCTAGTTACTCAGCACTTTCACTCATTATAGCTAAATGTCCTGCGCTTTCACACCTCCTGCACTTAATTAGCAAACAGGTACATGAGTTGCAGCTGACTCTTTTCACTCTAAAAATACACTTAGTTCCGTTTTGACTTTGTCTAACTGTTAAATTGGTCACCCATTAACCTTTGACCTGTGTACAGAATAATTCAGCAGAGATTTCAGGAAGTTCCCAGCCAAGACATCAATCAATTCCCACAACCGGTTGTCGTTTTTCCATTTTATGCAAAGTGTTAATGAGTTAGCTTTAGAAGGGCTGGTAGCCAGATTTAGTGACCGAGCCTGGCTAACTATTTCCCCGTTTCCAGTCTTTGTGCTAAACTAAGCAAACCGACTGCCAGCTCAGCTGTAACATCATGGGCAGATAATACAGTTGTTTCAGTCCTCTCATCAGCTGTTAACTCTACCTCCAATGAAAATTAAAAAAAATTAAAAAAAGATGAGATGCTGTACTATCTAGCTGCAGCATATTGAAGCTCTTTGAGATCTGAAATAGCTGTTCTTCACAGGTCGGTAGTAATATTAGTACAGAGCCCTAGGGGGCTCAAACATTTTCCAGTCATTAAGGATGAGAGAATACTGAGCTCTATCAGTTGTTAAAGACATGTGATGGGAGCCACTAAGCCTTTTTTTGTTTCCCAGTGATGGAAAAAGTAATCCAATCTTTTATAAGTAATACCGCAGTGTAGAAACACTATTACAAGTAAAAGTCCTGTATTCAAAATCTTACTTTTATTTTATTTTTTACTTATTTAAAGGTAAAGAAGTTTTATTATCAAAGCTTACCTAAAGTACAAAAAAGATACTTACTTATTATGCAGAAATACCAATTTCAGAATAATGTATATCAGGGCAGTTATCACCTACGGTATTTACCATTAGGGAGGACTATTTAACTGTATGACTTTTTATGACATTTGTATAACGCACTATATTATGACTTTTTATGACATTTGTATAACGCACTATATTATGACTTTTTATGACATTTATATGGCATACAATAATATAACATAACATAACATTTATTTTATTTAAAAAAAAGTCATAGTTTTGTATATTGTTATCTATATATTTATTTTTTAACATACTATACTATGACTTTTTCGACATACTATACAATGACTTTTTTTTCCCGAAATGCTATATACTGTAATGACTATTTTTCAACAGATAATGTTTTGGCCGTTCAAGACCTTTTATTGACAGGACAGCTGAAGACAGACAGTGGGAGAGAGAGGGGAAGGACTGGGCGGCTGTGGTGTGGGCTGAGCCTTAGAACATGGGGAGCACGCTCAACCAGGTGAGCTACCAGGCTATACTAAAACCTTTTATGAGCTTTGACATAATATACTTCGACTTTTTCGACAAACTATACTCTGACTTCTTTATGACTTTTTAGAGATAGAGATTGTGACATTTTATTTTCAACATGCTATGTACAATGACGTTTTCGACATACTATACTATAACATTTTTATGAATTTTTTTCGACGTACTATACTGTGGAGTTTTTATGACTTTTTTGACATACTATAAAATTACTTATTTTCAAAATGCTTTATACAATGGCTTTTTCGACATACTATACTGTGACTTTTTTATGACTTTTTTCGACATACTATACTATGAATTTTTATGAATCTTTTTCGACATACTGTTTTTAACATGCTATACAATGACCTTTTTCTGAAATTTTTGACATACTATACTATGACTTATTTTCAACATGCTATATACCATGACTTTTTCAACATACTATACTATGACTTTTTTATTAATTTTTTAACATACTATACTATGACTTTATTACTTTTTTAACATACTATACTATGACTTTTTTATTACTTTTTTAACATACTATACTATGACGTTTTTATTACTTTTTCAACATACTATACTATGACTTTTTTAACATGCTATACTACGACCTTTTTTCAACATACTATACTATGACTTTTTTTAATATATTATACTGTGACTTTTTGAACATACTATACTGTGGCTTTTTAAGACTTTTTTACATACTATACTATGATTTTTTTTCTGACATTTTTGACATTCTATACTTATTTTCGATATACTACACTTTGATTTTTTTAACATGCTATACACTAGGACTTTCTTATGATTTCTTTTCGACATACTATATTGTGGGTTTTTTATGACTTTTTTTACGTACTATACAATTATGTTTTTCTGACATTTTTGACACACTCTACCATGACTTATTTTCAACATGCTATATAGAATGACGTTTTCAACATACTATACTATGACTTTTTGGACATACTATACTATGGCTTTTTGGACATACTATACTATGGCTTTTTGGACATACTATACTGTGACTTTTTTATGACTTTTTTGGACATACTATACTATGACTTTTTTATGACTTTTTTTCGACATACTATACTATGACTTTTTTATTACTTTTTTAACATACTATACTATGACTTTATTACTTTTTTAACATACTATACTATGACTTTTTTATTACTTTTTTAACATACTATACTATGACGTTTTTATTACTTTTTCAACATACTATACTATGACTTTTTTAACATGCTATACTACGACCTTTTTTCGACATACTATACTATGACTTTTTTTAATATATTATACTGTGACTTTTTGAACATACTATACTGTGGCTTTTTAAGACTTTTTTACATACTATACTATGATTTTTTTTCTGACATTTTTGACATTCTATACTTATTTTCGATATACTACACTTTGATTTTTTTAACATGCTATACACTAGGACTTTCTTATGATTTCTTTTCGACATACTATATTGTGGGTTTTTTATGACTTTTTTTACGTACTATACAATTATGTTTTTCTGACATTTTTGACACACTCTACCATGACTTATTTTCAACATGCTATATAGAATGACGTTTTCAACATACTATACTATGACTTTTTGGACATACTATACTATGGCTTTTTGGACATACTATACTATGGCTTTTTGGACATACTATACTGTGACTTTTTTATGACTTTTTGGACATACTATACTATGACTTTTTTATGACTTTTTTTCGACATACTATACTATGACTTTTTTATTACTTTTTTAACATGCTATACTGTTAGAATAATGTAATAATCAAGAATAGACAGAGACCACTGAAGTTATAATAAAGTTCATTTTACTTGAGAACCCAACAAGGAGACAATTACAGTACTCACAGCATGAGTACAGAAATTACTAACGTAAGTTTCAAACAGTAGCTTATTTATGTGTGAAATACAATCATAATAAAGAGTTTGATGTCGTCAGTTGTCTATATTGTCAGTTTAGATGTCGTCTCCTCTATCTGGTCAGACTCGATGGCGTCCCCTTTATCTGGTTAGAGAGACGTATGTTCTGTCCTCGGGCCCCAGACAAGATAGCCAATGACTCCATGCTATCTTGTGGGAGTATTCAGTATAATATTATTCTATGCAAACAGTTTAATAATAACAAGAGGGAAAGTATGTATCATAATTTCCATAACATTTACTATGACTTTTTCAACATACTATACTATGACTTTTTTTAACATACTATACTATATTTTTATTTTATTACCCTGTGGCTAATGCTCTATGTACGGCACTTTGGTCAGCGCAAGCTGTTTTTAAATGTGCTATAGAAATAAACTTTACTTACTTACTTACTATACTACGACTTTTTTCGACATGCTATACTATGACTTTTTTATGACTTATTTTCGACATATGGCTTTTTTATGATTTATTTTCGACATACCAAACTAAGACTTTTTTGACATGCTATCCTATGACATTTTTTTTATATACTATACTATCACTTTTTTATGAAATTTTTTCGACATACTATAATATGACTTCTTTATGACTTATTATATATATAACTTTTTTTTAATAACTTTTTTAATATTTTAATATTTTTGAACACACAACATACAGAACAAACAAATACAATCGAACAGGAACCAAAACCCTCACCCACCCCCCACCCTCGGTCTCACACTTTTTTCGACATACTATTCTATGACTTTTTTAACGTGCTATACTATGAGTTTTTTTGACTTATTTCCGACATACTATACTATGACTTTTTTATGATTTATTTTCTATATACTATAGTGAGTTTTTTATGACTTTTTTTTCAACATACAATACTATGACTTTCAACATACTATACTATGACTTTTTATGACTTATTTCGACATACTATACTATGACATTTTTTCAACCCACTATACTATGACTTTTTTATGACTTATTTTCTACATACTATAATATGACTTCTTTATGACTTATTTTCGACACAACTTTTTTTTATGATAACTTTTTTAATATTTTAATATTTTTGAACACACAACATACAGAACAAACAAATACAATCGAACAGGAACGAAAACCCTCACCCACCCCCCACCCTCGGTCTCACACTTTTTTCGACATACTATTCTATGACTTTTTTAACATGCTATACTCTGACTTTTTTTGACTTATTTCCGACATACTATACTATGACTTTTTTATGATTTATTTTCTATATACTATAGTGAGTTTTTTATGACTTTTTTTTTCAACGTACAATACTACGACTTTCAATATACTATACTATGACTTTTTTAAGACTTATTTCTGACATACTATACTATGATTTTTTTATGACTTATTTTCATTATACGACTTTTTATGATTTATTTTCGACATGCTATACTAAGTTTTTTATTACTTTTTTTTCAACATATCATACTAAGACTTTTTTGACATGCTATCCTATGAGTTTTTTGTGACTTCTTTGATATACTGTACCAAGACTTTTTTATTACTTTTTTTGATATACTCTACTATGACTTTCAACATACTATACTATTACTTTTTTATGACTTCTTTTCAACATATGACTTTTTTATGATTTATTTTCGACATACTATACTAAAACTTTCACTTACTCTCCTGACTTTTTTATGACTTTTTTTATATACTATACTATTACTTTTTTATGACTTTTAACATACTATACTATGACTTTTTATAACTTTTTTTATGACATCCTTTTTTCGACATCCTATACACTTCTAAGACCAAGGAGATGGTGCTGGATTTCCGTAGGTCTAAGCCCGCTCTGCTGCCAGTCTCCATTGAGGGGGTCAACGTGGAGATGGTTAACATTTACACATCTCTGGGGATACAGCTGGACAATAAACTGGACCGGTCAGCCAACACTGATGCACTCTACAAGAAAGGGCAGAGCCGGCTGTACTTCCTGAAGAGGCTGCAGTCCTTTAATATCTGCAGCAAGCTCCTCTGGATGTTTTACCAGTCTGTTGTTGCCAGGGTCCTCTTCTATGCTGTGGTATGCTGGGGAGGAAGCACAAAGAAGAGGGATGCTGGGCGACTGGACAGGCTCTGTCGTGGGCCCTGAACTGCAGTGCATCCATTCAATATCAGGACTCTGAACAAACTGCTCAACATTTTGGACAATAACTGTCATCCACTCCACAGCACTATCACAAAGCAGAAGCATGATCAGCTCAAGACTACACACACTGCCATGCACAACTGACAGACTGAGAAAGTCATTTGTCCACAGGGCCATACAACTCTACAATGCTTCACAAAAAGGAAGAGGAGAGATAGTCATCTCTGCATAGTCTGTCTGCCTCTCCTTCCTCTCCACCACTTCCACTACCTCCTATAACAACAGTTATGTACTGAGTGTCCACTGGCCCACTGTTTACTGCTTACACCGTTTACTGGCTATATTAGCCCATATGCACATGCCCTCCCTCCATCCTTCCCCCAGCCTGGACTGAGGTCTAACTTAATACTTGAACAACGGCTGTAACTCTATTACTTCAAACCTCTAATATTGACTGTCTATCCTACTGTCCACTTTATTCCCTTATAATGCCATATTTAATGCTGTCTTTTTAAAAACTTTATCCTTGCACTGCTATAGTTTTTATATTACTATGTTTACATTATTCTCTTATATTGTCCATATTTAATGCTGGTCTCTAGACTTTATCCTTGCAGTATTGAACTTATTTGCCACCATGACACACACTTTCGTAGAGCACCTTACCATGCATACTGAATCACAGGGTCAGTCCCTGCCCTGTCACTGCAAGAGTCTTGTGCTTATACATCCATTAGTACATTCATGTGGATCTAGTATCTAGATCTAGATTTGTATCATATACAACATACAATACTATGACTTTCAACATACTATACTATGACTTTTTATGACTTATTTCCAACATAGTATACTAAGACTTTTTTGACATACTATACTATGACATTTTTTCAACCCACTATACTATGACTTTCAATATACTATACTATGACTTTTTAAGACTTATTTCTGACATACTATACTATGACTTTTTTATGACTTATTTTTGTCATTCGACTTTTTATCATTTATTTTCGACATGCTATACTAAGTTTTTATGACTTTTTTTTCGACATATCCTGAGTTTTTTGTGACTTCTTTGATATACTCTACTATGACTTTTTTCGACATACTATACTATGACTTTTCATGACTTTTTTTTTCAACACACTATACTATGACTTTCAACATACTATACTATTACTTTTTTAAGACTTATTTTCAACATTTTTTGAAAGACTTTTTTATGATTTATTTCCGACATAGTATACTATACTTTGACTTACTATCCTAACTTTTTTATGACTTTTTTATATACTATACCATTACTTTTTTATGACTTTTAACATACTTTTTATTATTTTATTTGTATTTATTATTTTTTTATGACATCCTTTTTTCAACATCCTATACACTTCTAAGACCAAGGAGATGGTGCTGGATTTCCGTAGGTCTAAGCCCGCTCTGCTGCCAGTCTCCATTGAGGGGGTCAACGTGGAGATGGTTAACATTTACACATCTCTGGGGATACAGCTGGACAATAAACTGGACCGGTCAGCCAACACTGATGCACTCTACAAGAAAGGGCAGAGGCGGCTGTACTTCCTGAAGAGGCTTAGATCCCTTAGTAAATTCATGTTGATTCTAGTATCTAGATCTAGATTTGTATTTAGTATTTTTTCTTTTATTGTCCATATTATTCATGTGGATTTGTTTGTTTTTTGTTATTTGTTATTTTATCATCCTGTTTATGATGTATGTTTATGTTGTGTGAGATGTCTGTAAGCTACTGGGACCATAAATTTCCCCTTTGGGATCAACAAAGTATCTATCTATCTATGAATGATTTTTTTATGACGTTTTACAATACTATGACTTTCAACATACTATACTATTACTTTTTATAACTTTTTTCCACATACTATAATATGACTTTTTTATGACTTATTTTCGACATATGACTTTTTTATGATTTATTTTCGACATACCATACTGAGTTATTTTATGACTTTTTTATGACTTTTTTTGATGTACTATACTATGACTTTTTTTCGAAACACTATACTATGACTTTCAACATATTATACTATGACTTTGATTTATTTTCAACATACCATACTAAGACTTTTTTGACATACTATCCTATGACTTTTTGGGATTTTTTTTGACATACTATACTATGACTTTTTATGACATTTTTTCGACATACTATACTATGACTTTTTATGACTTATTTCCAACACACTATTCTATGACTTTCAAACACTACACTATGACTTTTTATGACTTATTTCCGACATACTATACTATGACTTTTTTCGACATACCATACTAAGACTTTTTTGACATACTATCCTATGACTTTTTGACTTTTTTTCTACATACTATACTATGACTTTTTTCGACATACCATACTAAGACTTTTTTGACATACTATCCTATGACTTTTTGACTTTTTTTCTACATACTATACTATGACTTTTTTCGACATACCATACTAAGACTTTTTTGACATACTATCCAATGACTTTTTGACTTTTTTTCTACATACTATACTATGACTTTTTATGACTTTTTTCAACACACTATACTGTGACTTTCAACATACTATACTATGACTTTTTATGACTTATTTTTGACATACCATACTAAGACTTTTTTGACATACTATCCCATGACTTTTTTATGACTTTTTTACAACATGTGAATTTTTTATCACTTTTTTTCAACATACAATACTATGACTTTCAATATTCTATCCTATGACTTTTTTCAACATACTATATGATTTTTTTATGACTTATTTTCGACATATGACTTTTTTATGATTTATTTTTGACATACTTTACTGAGTTTTTTTATGACTTTCTTTCAACATACCATACTAAAACTTTTTTGACATACTATCCTATGACTTTTTTTATATACTATACTGTTACTTTTTTATGACTTTTTATGACTTTTTTTCAACACACTATACTTTGACTTTCAAAATACTATACTATGACTATTTATGACTTATTTCCAACATTCCAACTTTTTTATGATTTCTTTTTAACATATTTTTATACTATGACTTTTTTTTAAATCTTTTTTTTTTTTTTTTTTTTTTTGTCATATTATACCATGACTTTTGTATTACTGTTTCAACATCCTATAATAAGATAAGAACTGAGCCTTGGTACATAGAGCACATGCTCTACCAGGTGAGCTACCAGACAAAGTACAGAAATTCTCAGAATTTTCTAATGATAAATAAAATTTTGAAAAAAAGTCACAGTATAGTATGTCTTAAAAAGGTCATAGTACACTAAGTCAAAAAAAATCACAGTATTGTATGTTGGAAAAAAGTGATAAAAAGTCAAAGTATAGTATGTTGGAGTAGTTTTTAGT
The DNA here is from genome assembly GCF_004354835.1 of Perca flavescens. Classification (NCBI taxonomy): domain Eukaryota; kingdom Metazoa; phylum Chordata; class Actinopteri; order Perciformes; family Percidae; genus Perca; species Perca flavescens. The sequence goes on from NC_041353.1 coordinate 8,448,868, forward strand.
TTGTCTAAAAAAATTGATAACAATGAGTCACATTATAGTTTGTTGAAAAAAGTCAAAAAAGTCACATAGTCACAATGCGACTTGACACAAAAGTCATTGTATAGTATGTTGAAAACATTCTCAAAAAGGTTATAGTATAGTATGTCGTAAAAATCTGTATAATATGTTCATGAAAAAAGTCATAGTTATGTATTTATGTATGTTATGTATGTATGTAAAAAGTAATGTATGTATGTTAAAAAAAAAAATTGTGCTCTGTCGAGATGGTCAGGGCCGAGCATTTTGAACAGGAAAAGAAAAAGGCTGTGGATTGGAGAAGAGCAGAAAAATGGAAATAAACGAAGAATCTGTCAGCAGAAGTGCCAAACAGAGACATTCCTGCTCATCTGTTAAGTATACCCAAGGAACAGGGCTGCTGTTCAGGTGAGGGTTGGTGAGTGGTGCGTAGGGGATTTGAACTCCTAACTTTTGGCTCTGAAAACCAGTCTCAAACTTGTTGAGCTTCAGCTCTTCTAAGAAACCTGTGTTTCCAGTCCGCAAAGCATAATGCCAGAGTAAACAGTGGAATGTTAAGCTAGGACACAAACTGAGCTGATCATGTCAGACAGGTGTGTTGATGCTGATAAACATCTAAAATATGCAGGGGAAGTGTCCACAGCGCATAAGTACAAGATGGTCACCTTCATTTTGAAATACATACTGTACTATGACTTTTTTGACTTCTTTGACATAGTGTACGATGACTTTTTTATGACTTTTTGACATCCTATCCTTTGACTTTATGACATACTATACTGACTTTTTTGTGATTTTTTTTGACATGCTATACTATGACCTCTTATGATATACAGTACTATACTGTGACCTTTTTTCAACATATATACTTTAACTTTTTTATAGTATTTCATGTGTTTAAAAAATATAGTATGTATGTATGTATGTATGTAGTATGTTGAAAAAGTCATAGTATAGTATGTCAAAATAAATAAGAAATAGTCATATTATAGTACCTTAAACATAAATAAAAAATAAAGCCGCATAGTATGTGGAAAAAGTCATAGAATGTTAAAAAAGGGTTAGGGTTAGTATAGTATAGTCAGAAAAGTATAGTATAGTATAGTCAGAAAAGTCATAGTATACTATGTAAAAAAAAGTCATAGAATAGTATGTTAAAAAAAGTCAACAGTAGACTATGTTTAAGAAATCATGAAAAAAGTCATGGTATATGTTAAAAAAATAAACAAAAAAGTCACAGTATAGTATTTCATAAAAAGTTCATTGTCCAGTATTTTTAAAACGTCATAGTTTAGTATGTCAAAAAAAGTCAGTTGGTTATGGCCAAAAAGTCATGTTATAGTATTAAAAAATAAATAAATGAAAATGCACCCAAATAACGAATAAATAGCAGTGTTGGAATGTAAGTTGGTACATTTAGGAATATATTATACATTTTATTCCACTACAATTATTTTTGACAGCTTTAGTTATTGTGCAGATTTAGATTAATACACAAATATAAATTAACTAATAATTTATGAGTATAGATTAAGCTACCTAACAGAAATATAATGTATTTAAAATTAGCCCCACCTTTACCAGCTGCCATATTAAAGTGATGTACACATGAATACTTTCACTCCTGGTACTTTAAGTATATGGATGCTAATACTTTTACTTGATAAGATTTTAAATGCAGGGATTTTACTTTTTATTGTTAAACTGTAGTATTACTACTAGTACTACTAGGTCTGAATAGGTCTTCCACCACTGATAAATGCCATGAAACGGCACTCTAGAGACAGCTCCTTTTTCACTATTTTGTGTTACATTTTGTTGTGTCAGATGAGAAAAAGTGCATTTATGTTCAATGTAAAGTATACAGTTTTTAGATTTCACCTTGCGGTATTAACATAAATAGATCAAACATTGCGTTTGAAATAGTGAGTAGGCCATGACGGGCTGCTAGGCTCAGGCATTCAGTGGAGATGAAAAAAGGACTAAAAAAAAATAAAAATAGAAAGAAATAAAACACATGAAACACCAGGTAGTTGGACGGAGATAATAAATGTAGTTTTACAGCATTTTGTGATATATGCATCCTGTTTTATTGGTTTCTTTTATCTATTTGTATGTGTAAAACTCAACACAAATTCAGTGTTATGTTGTATTGCACAAGTAAAATGAGCAGCATCACAGAAGACATCAACTTGAAAATGCTGAACAGTGTTCAATAATACATTAAATAGTTCTGACTTTGGTATAACATGATAATACAGTTAACAATATTAGATAGAATGACAAGTCCTCACTGGCCTAGGTCGGGAAGATGATGAAACGGTTTGATAATACAGTACTGCACCCTTATTTTGACTAACGATCCACAGTAAAACGCTATGTTTATTGAGAAAACATAATTTAGCATGGCCCTTTCTGTATTCAGTTACCTGTGGTAACTTTGAGGTCTTTGCCTTTATTTTCCCTTAAGTGCTCATGAATGTTCCTGATAGTGCACAGAAACAGAACACATACGCCATATATAAAACATTTATCCCATTTCCTTTCTCTCCACGCTATTTAGCAGCTGTAAGATTTTCTAGGTGAGACTTTCTGTTGGTAAAGAGGCAGCGGGAAGCAGAGAGGACCGGGCCGGACTCAGACTGGCTCAGGGTGAAAATAAAGCGACTGATGCCTGTGTTCGGACAGGGTGAAAACAGCTGGGACATCTTCACCCCTGCAGGCAGAGAACTCTGTAAGTCCTCTACAAGATGCTTGACGCCTACACGGATGTAAGCGCCGTGGCTCACGACCAGAGCGTGGACCGGCACCCCCTGGAGACCATCATCAGCCGAGCCCACAGGAGCAACATGTGAGGCGCTGGCTGCCGAGGCATCTGGTCCTGACAGGCAGTGTTCATCCAACATTTGCTTGAAGAGGACTTTGAGGAATTTTTGGAATCGCAGCTTCACCTGGAAACAAGGTGACAGTGAACCAGAGCAGGTTTAAGAGCGTGAATCAACTGTTAATTAGCAACTATTTTGATTCTATTTTAAATATTCAAAGTAATTTCTCAAGCAAAAGTGCCCAAAATCTTCTGGTTGCAGCTTGTCCAATGTAAAGATTTGCTACTTTTTTTCTGTTCTCTATCATTATAAATAGGAATATCTTTGTTGTTTTTTTTAACTGTTGGTCAGACAAAACAAGATATTTGAAGACTTCTATAGAAAGAAAAAAGGTTTTTGCAAGAAAACGATTGCCATTTAGAAAAGCAGCAGAAGTAGTCACACATTGTCACAATTGTGGAACATTCTCCTACATCAGAGGCTAATATAATACTTTAAATCCATTGAATTAACTAAAGAATTCATTGTCATAAAGCGTAAAAAAAGGCTGTTTTATTTCATGAAAGGTTGACGTTATAGTCATTGAACAAAGACAACATGTAGTAGCTAAGTGTGCTTAACAACACAATAGAAGAAAGTACCATGGGAAAAAGTCTATGCATTTAAGAAGAGTACCTCAGGGTTTTCCACATTAATCTTTGTAAGCAATATAAAAGCTACATTGACTTTTACAACTGTTATCTGATTATAAATGCAATATTTAAAATAGGCACTACATGGCGCTGTTGCACAAGCAATACTCTCTTGACCATGAATTTTAAAGTGCCTGTTTTCAACTTTTTAACAGTACAATGGTGTCCAAAATGATGAATGCTGACTGTATCTGACTCACCTGGTCTAAAGTCTCTCCTCCAGGAGGGGTGTAGTCACCACATGACTGGCCAGCAGCGTTGGCCATGTTCTTCAGATCCTCTTTGGGACGTCCTTCAGCAACACCGAAACCCTGTATTAACAAAACAACCACAACTACGAGCTCAGAAAGGAAACTAATGTAGTAGTACATTTAAACCTTTAATATATTTGGTAAAGACAACATATCCTACCCTCTCTCTGAGTAAAGGCTCCAAAACCATCTCTGTGCCAGAGCAGTGAGTGTTGTTCTTCAGAATTATTTCAGCTGTCTGATGGAGGAAATGTAACCTGGAAATTACTGACTCAATACATTTGTAAGTGCCAAAAGAATCTGGAAGTCCTTTACATGCATCCCGTTTTTCCCTTTTCCCGTCACAATCAAAAGAAAACAATAGTGACATTTTACTGGTTTGAATGAAGAATCATTTGTTCCTGATGGGAAATAAACAAGCTAGATATGTATGTGTTTATAGGCAAGAGGTCTGAAGCTCCAACTGTGACACGTTACAGTAAGTGTCAATGCTCAGGTCTAATCACAGAGCTTCTTTTGCATCTTGGTATTAGCTTAACTCTAGTAATGCAAACAAAAGTTGTATTTGTCAATGATCCCTTGCTCAGCATTACTTACCCCCCTTTTTTTTTTTTTTTTTAACCAAAAGCACCTTAAGACCTAGATGCCCTTAGTCCCATTTTCAGTGTTATGGGCTAAGATGCTTTGAGGACCTGTACTGTTTTAGACATATTGGGGCAAATGATCACGTAGGAGAGTATTAAGATGTTGACAGTTAACTAAAGGAAAAATGTGTAAGGTTTGGTCTGGAATCACTTTATTACAAATGTCACTTATGAAAGGCTGTTGCACAATGGTAGTGTTGAAAAACTGATTCCCTGGAAATTAAACCACATGAGAAGTTCCACTAAAAAAATATAAAATATCACTAAAACACAGTAGACGGACATACTCTATACAGTATAAGATCAATAGGCTGTCACTATGTATGTAAACCTAATAAAATATTCTATTAGAAATGAAACCTCAAAAATATCCATTAAAAAACCACTGTGGATACAAGGTTTAAAAAGATACGCCTGCCTGCTGTTATTCTTCGTTTTTTTCTTACTGCCAATAAATCCCATGAAAAGACAGAGACCAATAATAACTTGTGTCTGTCTCTCAATACTTTGACTGTCCCACACTGTCTGTGACTCTCTGTCCCAAGCCCAGTCATACTCAAGATGTAAATCTTTAAAAATGATACACATATAAGAGTCACTTTTATAAAAGTATGCGGCTGCGGATAATTACACATTTGATTCTCTCGTGAGCATTTTTCAGCAAGAAGGTGTATGTGGGATTGTCTCAAAATCAACTACAGTGCCAAGGTTTATGGTAATGAAGGAACATGTCCCTCAATCAACAGTGGGGCTGATTGTTTTTTTGTATCAGTTTTTGGACACAATAATGGCACAGAGGAATAAGATGTATCAGGCGTTGACTACACAGACAAGAGTTGTTACTAGGATCAATTCATGGTCTTGGTTTTGGTCTTTTCATGGAATTTGTTGACAAAAAAAAGACAAATACACAATATCATCGGGCTTATCCTTTTAACAACACTATATAAATAAATCAACAAATCTGCATGGTCTGACAGTGTATTTAGTCAATATAAACCACTTATTTAGCAGCTATGCAGGTGGCAGGAGGGCAGTGTTTTTTCTTTTAGTCACCTAATCTGTGTGTAATATGCAGATGGTAGGCCACTTGTTATGGCCCGTTACATTAAAAATTAATGAGTCTGACTTACCTGTATGGCTCGTTGTAGGTTACTGGCAAACACATTGTTGAATGTGATGTCTCTGAGGTATTTTCCTACGGCCTCAGCCTGCTGAACACCTGTTTCTGACAAGGGCGTGTCAACACCTTGACCTAAAAAACACGTGTTCAGCTTCTGCAGTATAACTCTGTACAGTAGAAATTAGTGTTAATCAAGTCTATTCAAGTGTTTTCTGTAACATGCAAGAATATGTTTAACGTTAACGTTAAAACACCCACATGTTTGACCACAGCTGTATAACGTTAACATAAGCTAGTTGATTCAGACTTATCCTAGCTAAACAACGTACCTTGCAGCAGCTTGTCTCTGTTGTACTGTGTTTCCCCACTGTGTAAAAATATAGCAATGGCATATCAATGTATTTCACCGGTGACAAGTAGCTAGCTAAGTCTGTGTTCAAATGCACAGCGAACGTTAGCTAGCTAGGTTAGTTAAGAAGACCGAAACACAATGCACACGTTAGCCTACCTAAGTTATTTAACGTTAACTCTTGTTTCTGTTAACTAACGTTAACACATTCTGCTGCCATGCTTAACCTTAATTACCAAACTGACAGGACATACGTCACATTACCACTTAATTCGTGTTTAAGTCCTCTGACATAATAAAAGGGAAATTAAACCTTGAAATAATCACTTACTGTCGTATTAACGTCAAACTAAATGTAAACATTTTCAACGGCTGCTTTCGTGCAACTTCCTGGTTGCCAATTTTTTTTCTAGGACGACAAAGGAACCTCCCTCTGATTGGCTAGTATTCGTTGCCTGCGTTGGTTGACATCAGGCAAGAACAGCCCATGGATGTATTAAGAGGACAGCCTCCTACTCTCATGCCCGTTGACCCAGTTGACGCAAGTCTCTCTCTCAACGGCGCTGGGCGGAGTGGGCTTGGTCAGCGCAGGCCAATCAGAGGCAGATATGTCAATGGGCGAAATCATCATGGAAATCATAGAGTGAAATCCACATCCATGGGCGGAACGTGCCTTTGCCTTTCTGGGGAAAAAAAACAAAATAGTTCCGTTCTCTTAATCCATGGTTCAGACGTTTTTAACTGTCAATGGTTCAGACTCGAGCCGCAATTATAATTTCTTTTTTCTCACTGTAGGTCTTTTGAATATTGAGTAGGAACAAATGCAAATATGTAACGTAGCCTCCTGCATCATGACGCAAATCATATCACATTGCTGAGTAAATTTTTTGTTTAGGTTACAGATTTGTCGCTATATTTTTAATTTGTATCGTACATTTTTACTTTGTATTATTTATTACTATTGTAATTTTTAATATAGCAAAGCTGCGTGAAGGCAATCTAAACAAATACAAAGCTTCCTTACTCCACCTTTAAAGTTTTCTAGTTCAATTCAATTTGTCCATGAATACAAAAACCCTTACAAAAAACAAAAGTGAACGCAGTTTTATTTAAAAATATATTTTTTGTCGCCTCTGATTAAGATGGATTTACTTTGATTTCATTGTTTATATGTTTAGATACCTTGTTTTTTTATATTTCGTTTATTTACTTTTTTTAATTTACTTTTATGAATGCAGGCCTATGTACTTATGTGGATACAACAGTTTGAGGGCACACCACCTACTAGTCTACTGTATGTTTTCAGATGTTTAGTAGTCCTCTAGTGGCAACAGAAAGGTAAGATCTCACTAAAGGCACAATCCAATTATTTCTGCAGATGTGCAGACCTCAGACTGTAAAGAAGAAGACAAACCAGTCACATGATTTTTAGCCAATTTATTGAGGAGCAATTATTGAGGTACACTGTGTGGTTGCACATGGGGATAATGAAAGAGGAGTTTGGAAAAACAACCACACTGAACAATGATAAAAACATTCTCGTGGTTTAAACTTTGACTAAATGGGTACCTCAAAAATAAACAATGTTCCACCTTGTTTAAATGAACTGATTAACACGCAAATTACTTTTTTTTTTTTAAAACTTGGATATGAAATAACCCATTTTAAAGTGTAGGCACTTATAACTGCTCAGTGTAATCTGGCGGCAGTTATTTGATTTAAAGAGAAGAATCATCATCCTTCCTCTCATCTAGACAGAAAAAAAGTGAAACCCGTCAAACAAATTCAGAGTAAAACCGACGTGTGTGATGTGAAGTTTGATGAGGTAAAGATGGGCTCTCGCTCTATCCGTCCAAATTAACCTGAGGTACACAAACATTACAAAGAAGCAGCAAGAATATGGTAGAATATAAAGTAAAAATACAAATGAAACAATAAAAAGAATAAAACATGCTAATCAAAAAGATCGGCAAAAACAAGTACTTCCAGTCCCGCACCAAACAGTTACGTTCCCTCCAGTACACATACAAAAGCTAAGAAGACAAGTTATAGAACATTTCGTAATATAGCAGCACACAAGTGAATTACAATAAGGCATCTTTGTGTAAGACTAGAAAAGAAATGCTTAATAGCAGCAAGAGAATTATGAGTATAATTTAGTTTTCTCACTTTGGAATTATTTTTCAAATTATACACAAAGCCTTTAAAAGCACAAACATTTTTTTCTGTTTAAAGCACTTTTTTTGGTAAAGCATTTGGCTTTCTGCACAACATGCATGAATACAATTTAGAAAATAAATTTCTGTAATGACTTTTTAACATTTCTGCTAATTGGTTGTTATATACAGTCAAAACGTTTACACCATGTAAACCCCTATCTATCCATGTCTATAAAAGGAGAAAACTCACTTTTAAAACTTCAGTTCAGAGAGCAGTTTATATATAAAAAAAAAAGCAAAAAACATGAACAAGAATATTTAGGACAAAGCATGTAACTCTTTGAAAGAACTATTGGAAGGTTTTGGCTATGAATTAACAAAAATTCAAGTAAGGCGCACTGAATCCAAAAGAGTCTACAAGTGACTTGGATTTCCTTAGTTTATATACTATTATAACACCAATTATCCTACGTCTACTCACCTGGGCGTAGCTTTCAAGACAATGTGCATTACCCCATGGGAATCCAGCCCAGAAAAAAAAAAAAAAAAAAAAAAAAAAAATCAAATAACTTACAGAAAAAAAAAAAAAAAAAAAAAAAGACCCTAACAACCAACTGAACTCTCCACAACCACAATCCTCTTACCCTCCTTAAGGAGTGTGTTTTTAAAAGTGCATAAATATTTTTCCATGTCGCCCACTCTCAAAAAAAGTTAATTGTGAAATTGATAACAGGAGAAACTGCAGTACAACTAATCTGATCCCCGTCCCGCCAGACATCACCGGGGATTCTTCTTCCTCCTGTGTCACTCAAGTATAGTGAAACTGCAGAAACATTACATAGCTTAAGTTAACCTCCTCTACAATTTCCTATCCAGACTTCTAGCATCCCCCACTTTCCACATGCGTTTCTTTTCCAAAAAACCTTACAAGAACCCTTTCAACCTGCATAGATTTCTTCTCAAACCTGGTAAAAAAAAACTTGCCAAAGCTCCTTTTCCTCAAGTAACATGACATCTGTACTACTTAGCTGAGGATTAAATCACCTGCAAACCATCTACTAAACTCTCTCTAACATGTAGGAGCTAGACCAAGAACAAAATAATAAAGTAGCCTCACTGAATATTGTCCTATTAACATACTCTACTGGTATGTGGATATGGCAGTGAAATCAATACCTTAATAACTGACCTTGTCCTCTGTGTTAACCTTTAACAGTAGCCACTGCTCCAGACCTCAAAGCCCCTCATGCTCTTCTTCTGTGAGCAGGCCCAGCCCACTCCTGGCCAACACTTTTCAGCATAAATAGTAAGCAGTGCTTGAGATATATATATATATATATATATATATATATATATATATATATATATATATATATATATATATATATATATATATATATATATATATATATATATATATATATATATAGACAGAGAGAGCGCAGCTAGCTACAGTAGCACTCCTCAAATCGGAAATCAGGTTGGTTTAAATGCCATGTACTGTATTATCAGCGTTTCGATCACTACTAGGAGTTTCCCTGCACATGTGAGGAAAACACAATTAAACTGAATTGATAATTGCTCACTAAAGATGATAAAAGAGTAACATAACTAAATGCTAGCTAAATATAGCCTGGAAATCCAGACTCAAATCCAAAAGATTAAGGGTCTGGCATTGAGTAATGAAAACGGCCCAACTCGAGGGGCGGCACCAAGCAGGCATTTGAAAATCTCCCTGTACGCAATTGGATAACCTTAAGACCAATCACAACAATACATGGGGTGACGTAACCAGAGCCCCATATGCTATTTGTCTAACTCGCCTCTGGCCTGCCCATATCAGATACAGCGATGTGCAGCTCAGCAACAAGGGCATAGTTAATGAGCATCATTACTAAATGCCAGAGTGACTCGCTGTCTGCGAGAATTCTGGATTTCCAGGGCAAGCTAAATATGTATATTTCATAGAATTATGGTTTTTTTTTCAAGTATGAAAATATATTTAGGTTTCCATTCTGGGAAACCAAAGGCACTATCAAGTTTTCAAGAATATTTTTTTTTAAATAGCTTGTTTGATTACATGTGGCCCGTACAAAAAGGGAAAGTACACCCAAATGGGTATGAATGGGGCAAATAAAGGAGAAAAACTAAAAATTTCTTATTTTTCTAGAAGTTCATGGATTGTCACACCATTGCTCATGTGGCGCCTCGACATTGATACTGGCAGCTCATGCCTCCCTCGCTCCCGTTAGTTCAGTGGTAAACAGGCATGAGTGGTGTGTGCGAGTCGGGTGGTGATGGGAGTTCACAAGTTGACATCACGTACATCTGTGGGGGTGCTGGACTGGTCTTGCTGCTTCCTCGCCTTGTTGCCTGCTCTGATGCCGGTCTCCTGACCGTCCTGCTGGCCTTGCTGCAGGCTGGTGGTCAGCACACGCTCTATTTGCTCTTGGCACGCCCTCAACCAATCCTGGAACAAAAAGGGTCAGACGTTACACATACACACACTTCAGTTCCCCCATGCTACCGTTTATGTGCTATTAATCAGAATAGCTTTATTGACGCGTATGTTTTTTTTACACATACAAGGAATTTGTTTTGGTGTTGTAGGTGCATGTCACACATTCTCTAAAATAAGTAAAAAAAAATAGGTTAAACAGAAAAAACAATAGAAGTATAATTAAGACAGGGTAGTCATTAACACACCAACCAAACAAGCCTCTAGAGACCAGGCTCATATTTGCTGACTTTCTATGCATGATTTTTGTCTTTTAAACTGTTCTTACTCCACATGCATGGTATCCTATTATCAACACAAATTCTGTTTGCATTTTTGTCAATTTAACGAAGTATAAAGTTTCCAGGGAAAAAAACAAAACCAAAAATGTCCCTCAAATTGTTTTTTATGGTCTACAGACATAAGTGAGATATTGTGTGAGTCTCACATCAGCACTTTCAATCGGTTGTCTCAGTTTCTCTCTATATGAAACAAATAGTTTCTATAAATAAAACATGCTTACTGTATTCACTGTAATTATGAAAACAGGGTTTACTCTGTACACCTGTACGCAGACACTAGCGTGCAAAGACCTGGTATTTTATCCCATTTGATGTGCAAGTTGTTTAACAGCTTTGGTCACATGCATTGCATACCAGCAGGGAATTATGTGCGCTGAGGTAGGTGGTCCTGTCTGCATCATGACCAGAACAATGGGTACCAGCACACTCCAATACCGACGTGCAGTGAGGTACGTGGTGGGCACAGGAATCCCCTCGGACACAAGACCTGTGCATGTCTGAGGTATGAATACAGGGGAAATGTGTAGGGGCAAGGCTCCTAAAGGACCTCTGTGGTCTGTCAGAGAACAACTAGGCAGATCTGGACTCCCTTCCTCCACCCCACTTTGGGTTTACAGCATGGTTAGTCCCATGTGGAGGTCTAGAGGAAATGGCTTTGACCTACTGCACCCTGAACCTCGGCGTTTGGGTGTAAAACAGAATATAGGACAGTGGAACCGGATGTTTTTGGACAACTTCTCTTGTGAAAGGGGATCCTCTGTCTCTGTCTGCATCCCGCTGCAGGTCTGTGTGGAAGATGTGGGAGGTCTAGCTCACTGAGCCGGCTGCAGGACTCTTAAAAGAATGAACCGAGGCTCGCAAAGAGGCCAACATTCCTTTGAAATGTACGGATAATTGGAACCTGATGGGCTGCACTCGGAGCGCCTGTTGTGACGGCTGGGTTTTCGGGTCCCTCGTCGCCGTGGCAACGTAACCACAAGCTAAGAGGCAAACCATGTTGTTCCTGTGGCCCATTGGCTGCGGCGTTTTAGGATTTCTATGCTTCTGGTCCTTTGAAATAACAATGTGACACTGTGACAATGAAACCACACACTGGGACAAATATTCTAGTCTTTTTTTTTTTTTAAGTTAATGTGATTTCTGTGCAGCAGCGAAAAACACTGACCCACTGATCAAGCGTATATAAACTCATTAAGATAGTTTATAAATTGTTAGGAGGTAATATAATGCATGAAAGTCGATGGAGGCCCATTCACTCCCATTGTATTTATAACTGCACCTGCATACAGCGGAAACCGTTCAGATTTTAAAATGCTCAGTATTGTACAATATGCGTTTTATATCTATTTTCTCCCACTGCATCTACAATTCTGCAAATACATTAAAGTCAAAAAGTTTTCATACATTTATGAAGTCATCTAAAAATGTTCTAAAATGTTTTTCTGCAGGTATGCGGACAGGTTGGAAAACTTTCTGTTTCTTCACCGGCCCTTTGCTCTAGAAAAGGTGCCTCTCGACTTGATTACGAACATATTCCTCCACCAGGAGGGGCACGCAGCTAAAGTGGGAGCCATGCAGAGAAATTGCATGTGTCCTACCACAAGAATTTGGGCTCTGAGTTTTAAGAAGATATTCCCTCTTCCGCTGCTCTTTATAGCAGCAGTCTGGCCCCACAGCCAAGAGCCAAACGCTCGCTCTCCCTCTCTCTTCACGAAAAGTAAATAGCTTCAATCTGCCACTGCTGAAGTCATCACTGTTGTTTACTAAAGGGCCTTTTATGCTGCTGTCGTGAGATGTGGCAATGATTATTATTAACAATGCATTGTTGTGTAGCACTAAAACTATTGAGTAATTACTTCTGGCAGGAGTACATGTCTTTCACCGTTGTACTCACCACCTCGGTGCTGGTGATCTTGGCCAGCAGGTCTGTCAGGTTGTCTCGACTCAGCCTCTGGTCACTGTGGTCCAGCTGCAGGCCACAGACAGCAGCTCCCAGGCTGCCAGTGGCGATCATGGAAGGAGGGTTCATGGCAAGGCGATCATCTGGCGAGAAAAGAGGAAGGAGTATTATTGTGCAATTAGTCAAGCAGCAGCTTTAGGCCACAGTGACGTACGGAAATCACATTTTAATCCGTGACGCAGAGCAGCATCGCTTACAATCAGCCCAGAGGAAGTATGAGAGATGCAGGAGAGTTGCAAACATCTGAATCATCACCAATATGCATGCTCCACAGCTGAACCCGACTTTCCCACAGTGTAAATTTCAACAGATCAAGCTGCACAGTGTAACCTGTGTGGGTTTCTTCATAGAAACGTCAGCTCTGATTAGAAAAGCAGAGTAGGAATCCTCCTACTCGCTGTGCAATGACTTCCAGGAACGACTCCCCCCGGTACGTATCGGAGTCTAAAGGCTTAAGCGACAACAGGCCTAGATGAAGGAGGTGGAAGAGGAGGCAGCCAAGGAGAGTACACCTCCGCAAGTACTGAGCTGAAGCGGCTGTAGAACGGCTCATGATGTAGCTGTGAATGAAACTTTCTTCTCTCGCCTCAGTTATTTTAATTTCAAGGGAAAACCTGTAAGTATCTTATCTGACCACTAGGAGTCAGAAAGTTTCCTTTTTACAAAGCTCCCGCTGTCCGCTGTATAGAGCGTAGACATACACGCGGGTAGCTCACGTGAAGTCATGATATCACGTTGCATTTTTAGTGTGTACAACCAAGTGCAGTCTAGGAAAATGTGTTATTCCCATATTAAAACAATATTGTGTTTGTATTGAGAGTGGTGGAACAACTTTAAACATTTTGCAACTTCTTTCCTTTACTGTTTTTATTCTTGAGCTGCTGTGACTGTGAATCTCCCTGGTGTGGGATCAAAAAAGTTTATCTTATATTTCCCGAATGGAGTCGGGAAAAGTTAGAACTTATTTACCCTTATTTTTTTAGGAGTTTCTCCCAACTCGGCCAGTTAGGAGTTACTTTAGTTTTAGGTTGTTTTGTGAATATAGCCCCGGGAGGGTCTTTCACTATTACAATACACAGGTTTTTACGGTCTTAGCACACGGACATGACCAATCCTCAAAAACCTTGCCATATACAATTGTTAAGTGCTGTACAAGTCCAACCCAGCACATAGTCCTAGCCCAGTGCAAACCAGTCGTGGTGGCCTGATAGCTTTGATAAAACCCTGGAGAGCAACCGCCTGCTTCACTACGCCCATCTTCTCCTCCAGGGGCCAGCTGTCCATAGGAGGAGCTCCTCCATCATAATAACATCTCAACTCCATATAAAACTCCAAAAATTTACATTACTGCACAACCACAGCAGGCCTTTTTTTTTCCTTCCACTGCGGCTACTTTGTGCTTGGATATAACCAGCTGCTTATGAATAGCAGAGGTGACCACTGAAACACACCCAAATACCAAAAAAAGTGTGACACTAAAACTGTGCTAAACGAGGCATGAAACTCATTGAAGGAGCCTATGGTTCCAATAACTAGTTTCTTGTAAACAAGTGCTTATTGGCCAGATCTGACCACACTGGCGTTTGTGAGGAATTTAATTGCACTAAAGTGTCCTCTTTTTTTTTTTTATTTCCTTTATTGAATTAGCTGAAAAAAAGGTGGCAGATGAAAGGCATCCTTGTGACAGTAGTGCTGTATATTATGTGCATTAGGTGATCCTGGAGTCCAGGATATGAAAATATTAGAGGGATTCCTAGTATAGGCAAAGGAATGCCATGAAAATTCACCTAGGGAGAGGCCTAAGGGGACATCTGAGTTTGTGCTTCTCCAGAGCCTCGAGAGTTTATTTTGGACATGAGGCCGGGATGGGAGGAGGATCACTGCCCTGACTTTTAAACCTGGAAGTTGCCCTGTCAACAAACAATACAGGGACAGTTAAACTGCACCCGAGTCATAGAGCACAAGATACAGTATGATACAGCCGCGATCATTAACCATGTACGTGGTTCATCTAAACACACCACTGATAGGATTTTTCCCAGAAACTCAGAAGAGAAATGTGGAAATGACCACTTTAAGAGGCTTTGAAGAAAAAGGCCTACTACAGGCTGTGACTAGAAAACCTTGGATAAGGCTGCCAGTAGAGTATGCTGTGAAAACAAAGAGGTCACAGATGACTCACGATTCAAGAATGTTTGTGTGTGGGAATATTCTGCTAGATGTGGGAATCACAAGGCAGCAGAGTGAGCAAACGAAACAGAAAAGGCTCATAAGGTGATATGCAGCTGGGTTACCTGTGGCACAGAGGGCAATGAATGTCTGCGTGTGTTTGCGGACCATCGGCAGCTTGTCTTTGGGAAGGGGCAGCCTGTGTATGATGTGCTCTATAAAATCATTGGGGATGACCGAGGCCATGTTCCACTTCAACTTCCCCAGGACGACCAGCTCCCAGTCCTGAAATACAGAGAAAAATATAAAAACAAGTGTCATTCATTTCAGATTCAGTCTCTTGGCAAAATCTACTCAGAGGGTTAAATGGCATGCTGCCATGCCTCCATTGACCGTGAAAAAGATCAGTCCATCCCTATTCCCAGAGGAAATGGCTCTGTAAGAAGAGTAACATTTCTTCACTTTATCTCTCCTCGCTGTATCTTATTATCTGCGTGCCTCTCATTCCTCACATCCTTTGTGTTCATATCGCCGGCATGTGACAAGCTTTGCCCTGCCAATGAGATAGCTAGCCCCTTCCTTCCTGTCACAAGCCTCAAACAGCTACAATGAGTTTGCCCTGCACAGGCAGCAGCACAGAACTGACTCTTCATCCAGTCAGCTTTTGCACCAGCAAGAAAGGTGAAGCATTTCATGATTTAATTTCCTGTGTGCAGAGTTTACCTTTCCAATTCAAGGGGGAGAATGCAACTTAAGTATTTATAGAAAAAAAACTGTGCACTGATATGCTGACATTCACAAATGTGTACAGACCTCCGACTAGTCAAAACCACCCAGGCCTGACAAATGTTAAGCACAAAAATTGGTTATGAAAAGCAGAGACAGAATGAGCTATCATTGTCATTACCAGAACCAATACTCTCCATGGAGAACTTCTTTTTTCCCAAGCAACAAAATAACAAGTGACACCAGCCAATCCAATGGCTTGCCACAGGGTTTCCATAAGTCTTGCTATGTTAATTCACTGATAAGATTTTTAGATCTCCACAAGTAATGATACAGGATTTGAAGACACACTCACAAAGCTTCCTGAGCATTGTGATCTAGTGCATTTACAAACTGCCGTACACATTTTTAAACATTTCTATGTCCGGTTTTACATTTAAAAAACTAAAAATCCTGATTTTAACTCCATATTTCTCATCAAACCAACTGAATATTCCAAATAAAAGTCCTACTGCAGTAAAGCATCACAGTAGGACACTAAAGGTTTTCTGATATTTCTTCTCTTGGTCCCCCATGAGTTCATCTATTGTTATTTCATAGTATGAAGACCATGATGTAGGCGATATGCAGAGGACTTATCAAAATCACTGGTAACCAAGGTGGAGAGTGGGGGTGTGGCCTTGACAAACTGCCACTTTGCTCATTTGAAAGCCATGATGTCTCTCCCTTTCTCATGGGTTGGCCAAATTCTCTGGGTGGGCAAAGCAGAGAAAGGGTAGGTAACCTTGCCCTTTGTGACCTCATAAGGAGCAAAGATTCCAGATCGGCCCATCTGAGCTTTCATTTTCTCAAAGGCAGAGCAGGATACCCAGGGCTCGGTTTACACCTATCGCCATTTCTAGCCACTGGGGGACCATAGGCAGGCTGGGGGAAAGCATATTAATGTTAAAAAACCTCATAAAGTGAAATTTTCATGCCATGGGACCTTTAAGTAATCTAAGTGTATAAAAAGTTAAAGGGTATCTGCACATTTTTAAGAGCAAATGTAATGCCTTTTAAGACCTTTTTTAAGTCCTCTAACTAAAAAGGAAAATTTTAAACTTTACCACGACAAACAAAAAACAAAAAAGTTCAGCGCAACACGACACAGAATGGTGTGGCGAAGCGTAGCACGGCACAGCTCACCAAAGCCACGATCACAGGGACAGGTCACAGGGACATGACAACTTTTATACCAAGTGCTGATTCGCCTTACAACCCTGACCAGTGATGGGCAAGTTAATTCCAAAATGTAATACATTATTTATTACTAGTTACTGTCATTTGAGAGTAATTAGTTATATTACAATATTACCGTCTCTGAATTGTAATGCTTTACACTACTTTTGCGTTACTTTTACCAAAATCATAGCAGAAGTATGACTTGGCAGGTAGCTATTGTGAATTTCACCACGGGATCAACAAGTAAGTAACAATAAGTCTAATCTTTACCCACTTTAATACATCAGAATTTATTCATATTATTATTAATCTGAACTAAAACTAAATCTATAAAATAAATAGTTAGGTACAATAGCCTACTTGACTCTGAATTGTGGTAGACTAGAAGTAGCCTAATAAGAAGGAGAAAATGAAAATACTCAATTAAAAGCACCTTAAAGTGCCCATATTATGAAAAAAACAAAATCACTTTTTCTGGGGTTTGGGGTGTTATTTTGTGTCTCTGGTGCCTCCACACGCATACAAACTTGGAAAAAAACAAAAAAAAACATCCATGCTGTTTTGAGTGAGATAGGGGTTTCTGAATGTCTTCAGCCTTCAGTCTCCGGGTGAGCTGTTCAAAACCCGCACGGCTTTCTACGTCAGGAGCCGAGACAAGGTGGCTGACTGTAGCATGCTAGCTCGTTCTCAATGGCAAAACACTGCTACAACACACACTAGTTCACCATAATCTACAAAAGAACTACTTACATGTCCCTGTTCTGCAGGTATTCCACACAAAGTTAGAAGTGTGCCCTCGTTTAGAAGAAGTCTCCCAGCTAATCCTGCATTGTACTAACTGAAGTTGTAGAAACAAACAGCTAGCTGATGTGATCCTTAGCTACTGCGCAGTTGCACCTCCCAACAAAGATGGGATAGAAGTGCGATGCCTCACTCTGTAGCTAAAACAGAGACCTGAACACACAGGGTGAAAAGAGGATCTGCAGCCATGTGCAGTACAACAAAAATATGGTGTTGAAAATTAAACCATGTAAAGCTATTCTGGTACAACCTCAAAATACAATTATGAACCTGAAATGAGCATAATATGGGCACTTTAATTGAATCGAAGTAGCCTATGGTATAGTTACTTTCCACCGCTGATAAAATGTAAAGATATTACGTGTAGCAAGACTAAACATTAATTCCTGACATGTTATCGGGTCAGTTGCTCAGGCACATTGCTGTCCCGACAGGACACAGATTTCCCTAGCCCACCGTCTCTGGTTCTGACAGCTCGCTTCAACGCAGCGTAAAACACTCCTGAAAATAATGTCCATATCGCAAATGTATCCGTTTCTGCAGTCATTTCAACCACCGAATACAGCAACAGCAATAACACTCACTCACTTTTTTTTTTTCTATGTGCCAAAATGTTTTGTGGTGTTGGTGAATTCTTAAAAAAAAAAAAAACACCACTAAATGTAAGGTTAAATGCGTTGTAGCTCGCATTGCTGAGATTGTAACGGGTATAATATTACCAAAATTGTATTAGCTGTCTTGCGCTGCTGGTAGGGTTAGCTTGCCTAGTGCAGCTTTCAATACACAGCAGCAGGAGTTGGTTGGGCTTGATGTGCCGAGACAGCTTGTACACGACCCAAAGCCTGTCTGGCCCCACGTGGTAGGAGGCTGTTATCCATTACCTGGAAGACAATAGGGGAGGGAAGAGGACTAACAAGCCAACTCCAAAACATTCCCCCCCAAAGGTGGGGATTGGGCGTGGGACCAGCTACTCCACCCTGTAAAAAGCCTTCAGCTACGGGAACATCGACGAAAATCCGAAAATCCTCAAGCCTTGGGAAGGAAGCCTCTGCAGCGAACCAAGCTAAAGAAAATATGACGATGTGCATGGAAAACCGCAAGGAGACTGTACGTTTGAAGCGGCTTCTGACCTCAAAGCGACCCACCACCATAGCGACATGGAATGTGAGGATCATGTATGCTGGTGGAAAGGCAGCAGTGATAGCAGAGGAGATGAGGAGGTACGGGACATCCCTCCTTGGTCTGGGAGAAACCAGGTGGCTCCAGTAAGGGCAGGTCAAGCTGGCGAGTGGAGAGACCATACTATACTCAGGACATCCCGATGACTCTGCACCACACACAGAGGGAGTAGCGTTCATGCTGTCCAAGGAAGCACAAAGGGCCCTTCTCAGCTGGGAGCCCATCAACTCACGGATCATCACTGCCAAATTTCAAACCACCCACAAGAAAATAAACCTCCAAGTGGTACAATGCTACGCCCCCACCAATGACACGGATGATGAAACAAAGGACCAATTCTACAACCAACTATACACTATTCTACAGGCCAGGAAAAGGAAGGACGTCATGATCTTGATGAGAGACATGAATGCAAAGATAGGGGGCAATAACAACGGCTTTGGGAAGAGAAGGATTAGGGACCATGAATGAGAATGGAGAGAGGTTCGCAGCAGCTTGTGCAGACAACTTGGTCATTGGTGGGTCAGTATTCCAACACAAGAACATCCATAAAGCCACCTGGGTGTCTGCTGACCACACCACAGAAAATCAGATAGACCACATCTGCATAAGTCAGAAGTTTAGACACTCTCTGCTGGATGTCAGAGTCAGAAGAGGAGCAGACGCAGGATCTGACCACCACCTCCTCACAGCAAAGATCCAGCTGAAGTTAAAATGCATGAAGCACAGGGAAGAAAGGGTCAAATTCAACACACAGCAATTTCAGGATATAGGTACATCCAAACTCTACAAAGTGGCACCACACAACCGGTACAAAGCCCTAGAAATAGAAACCCCAAGCAAAGTGGAGGAGATATGGAAAGGTCTGAAAAACTTGTGGAAAGACACATGCAAAGAAGTAATAGGGAGGAGGAAGACAGACAGTAAGCCCTGGCTATCCAGAGATACAGATAGCAAAGTGAGTGAGAGGAGGAAGAAAAAAATGGGCAGTAAACAGAAGTAAAACCAGAGCGACCAAGGCGGCAACACAGAAAGAATATGCAACAGCAAATAAAGAAGTGAAAAGAAGTGTAAGGAGAGACAAGAAGAAATGTATTGAGGATTTAGCACAACAGGCAGAAGAAGCAGCAGCAGGAAAGAACAACCTGAAAGACCTATATCTAACCACAAGAAAGCTCACAGGCAAATTCAGACATGCACAGGCACACATTAAAAACTCACAGGGTGTACTCCTCACAACCAAGGAAGACCAGGTGAAGAGATGGGCTGAACACTTCAGAGACCTGCTTAACAGGCAGCTTCCTCTATTGTCAGCAGATATCCCAATAGCCCAAAACCCATTGGAGATTAACTGCAACCCCCCCACCAAGACGGAAATCAGAAAAGCCATTAAGGCCTTGAAAGGAGGGAAAGCAGAGGGACCAGACGGGATTCCAGCAAAGATCATCAACATCATTAGAAGCATCTACCATGGGACGAGATGTCAAGTCCTCCATGAAGGATGTATATCGGAGGCATTTGAGGTCCTGACTGGTGTGCGGCAAGGGTGCCTGCTCTCACCCTCTCTTTTCCTCCTTTGCACAGACTGGGTGATGAAAGAAACAATCAACAATAGACGAACCGGCATACAGTGGAGCTTGACCGAGCAGTTAGAAGATCTCGATTTTGCAGATGATCTGGCACTACTGGCTCACACACATCAACAGATGCAGGAAAAACCTGGAAAACTGGAGGAAACCGCTGCTCTGCTCGGTCTCAAAATAAACTCATCAAAAACTAAAGTATTGCGTATCAACAGCAAGAACAATACACCCATAACCATGGATCAAAATGCACTAGAGGACGTAAACAGCTTCACATACCTTGGTAGCATCATTTCAAGGGAAGGTGGCACGGAAGACGATGTCCAAGCCAGGATCGGAAAAGCAAGGACAACGTTCAACATGCTAAACAATATCTGGAAGGCAAAAAACTTGTCACTCAAGACCAAACTGCAAATCTTCAACTCAAACGTAAAGACCACTCTACTCTATGGCTCAGAAACCTGGAGAATTACCACCACCATACTCAATAAGCTGCAGACCTTTACCAACCGGTGCCTCAGACGCCTCCTAGGAATATACTGGCGTAACACCATCTCTAACGCCAACCTGTGGGAACTCACCAAACAAGACCCAATAGAAATGCAAATACGGAGGAGGAAATGGAAGTGGATAGGGCACACACTCAGGAGAAAGAAATCAATCACTAAACAGGCGCTGACGTGGAACCCACAGGGCAGGAGGAAGAGAGGCAGACCGAGAACCACCTGGAGAAGAACCACAGAACAGGAGATGAAGAAAGAAGGGCTGACGTGGCAACATCTGGAGCGGAGGGCCCAAGACCGGAGAGGATGGAAGAGCTTCGTCGATGGCTTATGTTCCTATGGGAATCTAAAGGCCTAAAGTAAAAAAGTGTATTAGTAATGCGTTATATTACTGCGTTACAGCAAAAAGGAATACATTGCTGTAAACGCGTTACTCCCATCACTGACCCTGACATGGTTG
Organism: Perca flavescens; assembly: GCF_004354835.1. Lineage (NCBI taxonomy): Eukaryota > Metazoa > Chordata > Actinopteri > Perciformes > Percidae > Perca > Perca flavescens. Next base: position 8,470,327 of record NC_041353.1, read on the forward strand.
ACTGTGTAGATGAGAAGATACTTATGGGCAAACTATTTGCCTCCGACGACACATACGTCTTGTGCTTCTCTGCTTTCATGTGTGAATCGAGCGCTATGTGGCCCATTGTCCCCAGCTGTATAGTCTTTTTACATAAAGCACAACTCGCTTCATGATTACTGGCTGTTTTCTTCAGCCACCCCCGATCGTCTTGTCAGTCACCTACGAAATGATGCAGGTTGCACCCACATAGATCAAAGTGCTGCCCACAGATGGTGCGCTGGTCAAATTGCAGTTGAACAAAAAAAGATATATATAAATAAAAAACGGATGATGATTTGGACTCGGTCCCACATGAAATGTAAGACCTCCTTATCAGAAATTCCAGATTTTAAGACATTTTCAGACCTTAAAAATTGAAAATTTTATTTAAGACTTTTTAAGGACCCGAGGGGACCCTGGGTTATGATAACATTAATAAAAAGGGAAACGCAGTAAAAGCAGCTAAACTGGTTGACTCTATGAGACGTTTCTTACACTGATAAATGCTGATGAATTAAACTCCTCTGCTCTATGGAAAAGTGTCACCTAAAAAGCAAATTAAGAAAACACTGAAACCCCAACACAGACAGGGACAGTCCCCCCACCCAGTTTACATGGGTTTCCTTACAGAGATTGTTGACTGTGAGACGAATGGGGCGGAGGCTTGCTGTCGGTGCGCTCACTTCCTGGACAGCTGTCCCCGACACAACCACCCATCCACCCCCTTGAACTTCTCTCTTCCAGCTAAAGCAGCATAAGACTGTTCATTATAAGGAAGAGCTGCAACATCTTTGACTGGCTCTTACAGCCTTCTCTGTGCATCCTGTCAGGATATCCAGGAATCTGGAATCTTAAAGAGCATCAAATAGGACGAATGTCATTTCCCTCAACAGCTGCAGGCAACACAGGAGGATGTATAGAGCGTGTGGAACAGTTTGGTTGAAATAAGAAGCAATTTAGTAAAACGCCAAACATTACCTGGTCACAGCTTTTCAAGTGGGAGGATTTGCTGTTTTACTTTAGGGCCGCAACTAAGGATTATTTTCTCAATTGACCGTTTTGTCTATAAAATATATGTAGCGGTTCATTTGTAGTCTTTAAATTCTTGTTTTTTTCTGAACAACAGTCCAAATCCCAAAGATATACAGTTTACCATCACCTAAGAAAACTGAAGCTGCAAATTATCACAATAGAGAGCCTGAAACTGGCACTTTTGCTTGAAAAATTACTGAAACGATTCATTATTCTGTCGGTCGACTGATCATCTCCGCCCTGCTTCTCTTCATTTTAGCTTTGTGAAGGTAAAATCTCAGAATCACGGAAAGTCTGAACAGCTACTGTACAGGTCCATTACAACTGAGCAAACTTAATCTGCCAATAAAGGACTGTGTGATACGGTAGAAAGCTCCAGAACAAGCTTGTATGCGGACCTTGAGTGCAGATTGTTTTTGGTTTTTGCACTGGTGGTTGAACAAAACTTGGGCGTTATAAAATGGTGATGGCCATTTTATACAATTCTGACATTTTATAGATCAAATAATTGAGAAAACTATTGACAAAGAAATAATCCTTAGTTACAGCTCTAATATGGTAGCTACTTTGCTTTAAAAAAAAAAAACACAGCTCAAAGTTTGTGGTGGACAAACTGGTCGTCAAGTTAATTAAATCAGCCTCATGTTTGTTAGAAAGAATAAAAGATATTCTTGTAAATGCCATAAAGAGATATACTTCTCTTGTTTAATACTTCTATAGATGTGTGGAGAAAAGATTAAAGAGCATTATGGCTGCTGTTTTTAGAATAAACCCTTCTATATACAGAGCAAATACATGTACTGCAAGAGATCCAAATTCTATACTGCATAACTGGCACTAGATGGCATCACACGCCTCTTCAGTCCACATGGATCCAAAGAAAGGATGTGGCTGTATTGTGCACAGCTCCACTTATGAGGAAAATAGGATACTTCTAATGAAACCAAATTAGTTATTAGCATTATAAAATCATGACCGTGCATTTTTATGCTCTCATGAATGGGGCTTTTAAAATCTCCAGTTCTTACCAGCAGTTCCTGTGTTGTGATGGAGTTGTCTGTGTACATGCAAAGTGTTTCTGCTGATAGCTGCCTGCAGTCTTTTAACTTGGAGGCCAGGAATATGCACACAGCTCCCAGAAGCTGCAAATAACTCTTTCTTGTGGGCATCACTGCTAAAAACCTGTCTAAATAATTGATTGCTAAAGGGAAGACGTCTTCATTACTCTTCTCCTCTTCACACACCTAAAATGAGACAGAAATGGAACAGAAAAATTAGTATATATCTGTAAAATAATAAAAACGTAAAATAAAAGGAGTATTTATGCTTTAAAGCAAATGAGCAGTTAAATATGTGGGTGGTTTTGCAGAAGAACGTGATTTTTCCATGCTATTGTTGGTTTGAGGTTAAAAGGTTAAATCCCTAATTTCCATATCACTTAGCAAAGTCAGGGCATGGCAGAAACAAATTAGTTCAATAGGAAGTACTTCAGCAAAACGTCGCCATTCAACTCCTCTTCCTTGTTGGGGCTTGTCTCTTTAAAAAATATGTAAAAATTAAAATATATCATCGAGGATCTTTACAGCGTGTGCACAACGTTAATAAAGTGCGTTAAAATAGTTTCCGACAGTTAAAAAACTGAATTTTGCGAACATTAAGTGATTTTACCTTCAAAATTAAAGTGGTTTTGCATGCACGTTGCCCGACCAAAGCCAACGAGCTTGAGCCATTTGAAAAAATTAATAATAATTATTAAAAATGGTAACTGTCGGTTTTTCGATTATGTAAATTAAGATTAACTTCCCCTCTCACGCGTGAGCTAGCTAATTAGCAAAAAGCAACAACTTTGTAACTGTTAATCAATGTCAATATCTAGCTAGCTAGGCTATTTCTTTGAAGCCGAATTTTCTTCGTGGTGGAATTTCCGACTCTCCCACGCCTTTGGTGAGTCATTCTCGTTCAATTGTCAAATAGGTTAACATCCATGACAACTCTCTGAACTAAAACACACAGTTTTTGAGCCAAAATTAGCTTAAAGATGTGTGTCAACATGCAAAAAAAGAAATAGCTAAAGCAGTTAGCTTATCGATGCATAAAATGCCCACAAACCTCGTGCATCCAACCTGCAACCATTCGTCTCATATACGGCTGAATATCCTTCTGGACCCGCTGGAAATAAGAGCATTGAGGTAAAAACCTGTCCTCAATTTTTAATAAACTTTGCAACACTCTGTCATCATAGAGGATGTTTGGGTCAGGAAGGGCTCTCACGGCTATGTCCGACTCCAGGCAATAAAGCTCCATGACTCGGCCCCCGTCTCCCCCCCCTCCACTTTTTTGTTGTTTTTTGTGGCTTAATAATACAAATAAAAAATAAATATTGTCACGATATTGTCGACAGCGGACAAGAAGAGAAGGAGGGGAAGAGCCCAGGATAACGCATGAGGCTGAGACTGCTGGGTCTGCTTCAGTTAAGTCCCACTGCCTCTCAGCTTTGCTTCGGCGATCTGCGTTGCCTGCTCGGAGTCAAACCGGACACAACGAGGACGACATCCGGCTACGATTTTCAAAATAAAAGCCTATGTGGCAGAAACCCCTCTCTTCTCCACCATTCTCCAGTAGGAACTGTTTGCTTGGCTTCCGGTCTTGCTCTACTTTCTTTTTAAAGACTCGAGGTCGACAGTCCGAACGTGACGTAGCCTAGGTCTTATCTGCCCCACAACTGGTTTAGACTACTTTTAATGGAGCCTTTAGATCTCTGCATGAAAAAGCCTACAGGATAATAACCATAATGGACAATGTACACTTTTTTGGGGGATTAGTTGCTTAGTTTAGAATATAGCTAGTGTGTATATAATTTGAACTACTACTACTACTACTACTACTACTACTACTAATAATAATAATAATAATAATAATCAGCAGCAGCAGCAGCAGCAGCCGCATTATAATCATAATAGAAATGTAAAAGATTAATTTAACATTACAACTACTAACATGTTAAACCGTTAAATCAAATGTATTAGTTGTATATATTATACAATTTATTTTGTAGTAGTTATTTTTATAAACATAATTCTAAAAACAAAGGTTTGTACTGCCCAGTCATGAGGGCATCTCATCAACAAAAGAAATAAAACATTGACAACTAAAATTCAGTTTAGTTTATTACATTTATTTCTCAGGGACCAAGTACAAAAACTAATGCAATTCATTCAAATTCAAAAAACAATGATTACAAAATTTTATTTAAGAAATGTAATCAAAATTAGATTCAAACAACAAAGAACAAAAAGCAGAATTATAAAAAAAGTTATTTTTGTGAAAAAAAATAGAATATAATGAGAGGTGGAAATGACAATGACAGAATAATTATGAGATACATGAATTGCTGGGGGGAAAATACCATAAAAATGCTAGAAAAGACACAAGTAGAAATAATAGCTGTGGTAATACTTACCATACACGAATCACTACAGTTTAATGCAGCCGTCTTGCCATCAGCTGGGCCCCCTAAAAGAATATTGCTCAATCCCCCAAATTTCCCTGAATTTGTGAATAAAACAGATGCTATGTTGGGGCCTCCATGAATTTCTAGCTGCACATAAAACTCACCTCTTGTGGGCCAGACTTCTTAAAAGACTTACCTGTTAAGCACGGTACCTTACAAACAAGTTTTTATAAAGTGGGTTAAATTCCTATATACATCTTGCAATTTAAATGGCAAAACATTGGTTATTGTAAATAAAAAAAAGTTTACATTAATTTAAAGTTGAAGGCAGCATAAGAGTGAATACCAACAACAGTGCTGTATTGAAAACTGGACAAATGCCAAATCCCTAGTGTACAAATGATAGACTGTTTACATTATTGTATGCAGCTTATGATACAAATCAGCACTTTGTACTGTCTGCCATTAGACCTGTATATCTCCAACCCAGATGGTCCGACATATGTGAGGACCATGCAATAAATCAGGGACTGACTGAAAAAAATGACAGAACCTCTTGCTTTACTTTAAATAATCTATTTTATTAACTTTAATTTCTTATACTGCACTGTAACTTTTATTCTTTTTCGCACTATCAATTTTATTATTGTCTTTTAATGTTTTTAATTTGTTTATTATTGTTTTTTAATTGTTTTCTAACTGCTCTTTAATGTTTTATGTAAAGCACTTTGAATTGCCCTGTTGCTGAAATGTGCTATACAAATAAAGCTGCCTTGCCTTGCCTTGCCTTATTAATACTCTCCCTCAAAAAGCTAACAATCTAACTGTGGCTAACAATGCAGTGATGCACCAGATTAAAGTCTAAAAAGTTTAGTCTGCACAGTGGACCGTCCATGCAGACATTAGTTACCACTGCTAGCTTATAGGCTACCTGCTACTCACTTTTAATAGGATAATGACATATCTCATAACATTTTCACTTTCAACATTTCACTCGTAACACTGGATTCCCTGTCATTTCCTACGTTCACTCTTGATCTCATTGGTCATTTTGAACACTTAGTACGTAGGAAAAATTAACTTACAAGACAAACCACACTTACAGTGAGTGAATAATAATTAAGGACATCAGATAAATCTATCAGTTAGGAATAAAATGACTAGAACAGCAACAATATTTGAAGTTAGCTGGTTAACTAGCTGGTTTATGTCTCCTAGCTAGCTAAGCTTTATTCTGGTTAGCTGTAGTTGTCCAAAGCTAATCACCTGCAAAGTGAAGGTATTGTATATTTTTGAAGAGTACCAGCATCTTTTTATTTTTACAACATTTTTCAGTGGGGAATCTATGACATTAATCATTTCTATGCCTGATTTGTCATCTGCATGACTCTAGAGGTGTTGGTCCACAGGCTACTGTAATATTAAGCAGATTACACCGTGGTCTCGTTGCCAGTTAAGTTAATTTGGTCATAAACAACCGAGTCTCCTGCCGTTCCTTGAATTTATGACATTTTTATTGTTGGCCCTTACCAACAGAAGTTCCAGAATCTCCTCGTCTCTTCAGTCAGACCTTTTTGTTGCCATCTTTGTGTAAATGACCTTACTTCTTCACCCTCGGATGTTTGTATTCTTCCATTTTCCACCAGCTGCTTGATAGAAACGTCATCAACATGCCACTCACCACTCGCTTGCTGTGAGTTCTCCGGACAATTAGCCTACCTGCTCTATTCAAGCAGCTAGCAGGGTAAAGACCGTTTGACGCTCGATCCAACTAATTTGGACATTTGTGTTCTCACATGTAGCTCCTCCGGGTAATGTCTAGATAAGTTAAGGGTTGCAGTGCATGTGTGAAAGAGGCTTATGATGAATATTATACCAGCTTAAAATCAGATTGTTAGCATGCTGACGTAAGCATTTAGCATTAAGCACGGCTGTGTTAGTATTAAGTAAAGCCTCACACGCTAGCATGGCTGTACACGCTTGGTCTCTGGTCTCTGTTACACAGCGGCAGCTTGTTTGTAGATGTCTTTATTGTAAGTGTGACTACAGGTTCACTATTCAATAGGCTAATGTGTGATAGCCCTCGCTTAAAAGTCAGTACACAGCCTCTCTGAAACCATTGGTGCTTTTAATCAGGTCATAGTCCTGCCACATGAGCTGGGATCCATGTGACATATTGTGATGTTGTCCACACCCTTTGCCATAAGGATGTTGATCCCTTTCCAGGGAAAAGTTTTCCATAAAGGAAGTCCTTTGGCATGGTGGCATGCCAAAGGATGAGAGTATGAGCATGGACATGTAAATCTGCAGAGAGTGCTTGTGGTGTCTCCAGGATGTCTAAATGTTATTTTGTCCTTCTTAGACGTGATCTAATGTGAAATAATAGACAAGGAAGTTGTGAAGTTGTTAAAATCTTTCACGTGTGATCTCTGAAGGCCATTTCACTTCCGTGTATTTTCTCCATGCAGCTGTAAGTGCTAAATTCCTTATCAAAGGCATCAAAACATGCACAAATAAACCATTCACGCATCTAAATTTGCTGCTTCCGATCATGTGTAAGCATATTTACAGTCAGTTCAGCTGAATGACAGGAGCTGAACTGAACCACTTCTCGCTGGAACGACTTCACAAACTTCCCCCCCTTTCACAGTCGCCACCAAATAGCTGAATGAGATATGGAGTTTCATTGAGGGAAAAAAAAGAGAACTGTGGAGCTATTATGAGAGCAGACTGTGAAGTGAGAGTGGGAACCGTCTCTGAGGGAATGTCAAGGTTAGCAAGATAAGTTCTACTTCAAAGGAGTGGGTGTATGTTTGAGAGGATTCATCTTAAAATTGAGATGTCATGTCAGAGGGTTATCCGTTTGTCTGTTCATGGAGGGTCTGACAAATCCCTGGGTCAGTTTTTTTGTCCAAAGGGGGTCTCTCCACAAGACGCCAAAGAAGCCTACCATACCAGACAGTCAAAGCCTGCAACTTGAGGGAAAGGAAAAAGAGGTGTTAGACCGATAAAGCAGCCTTACCCTGTTGCTGCTGTTTGTGCATGTGTCCTATGATAACACATGTCAGCCACTATCACACACTCCGGGCAGCACAGAGGTAACAGAGAGCGCCCAAAGCCCTGGGAAAACGTGGAGGAGCGTGAAATCACCTTGATCCAAAGATTCCTGCTGCATACCAGTCCACTGAACCCACCAGAGCACAGGGGCCCGGAGATGGGCAGACTGCCACAGATCAAGAGAAAGAGACAAAGACAGAGAAAAAGAGAAGCGGTGGAGGGTGATTGTCAAGATCTTTAATCCCAGAGATTGGTTTGAAGCTTAACATCATTTTATGTATTTCCTGTGCCAGTCGCTCCATTAGGGAGGCCTCTCTCGGATATAAACAGAGGATTTACTTTTACATGCCAGTTTCAGGGCCAAGCTTGATTACAGGTTGCCCATGTGCTCTGAGTCAAGCTGGCTGTTTGGGTTTACTGACAGTAGAGAAGAGGATGCTATGGCTGGAATGCTGTGGTGTGAACAGTGGTAAACACTCCTCCCAGTGCTGAGTGATAGCTCAGCCAGTAGAGATGATAAAATGGCTTCTGTCTGTCACATGGTTGCATAGTGTATGCTTTCACATCAAGTGATTACACCCCACTGGAAGTGGACTAAACACCCGTTCCCAAACATGAAAAGTAGGCAACATGAATGTTGCTCTTTCACATGCTATTCTGGTCAGGCTATCAGCAGCGTGAAGCGGGCATCTATCGCAAATGTCACACATCAAAGCTGTCCTGTCACTGCCACTCACTGCTGAGGAGAAAAGTGAGAAAAGAAGGTGCTTTCAAGAAGAAGTTTAGCAATTAATGTGCAGGATCTGAGAAATAACTGTTTGGCGCAGCACAGCTTCTCTACCCACCATCTCATAATTATATTTTTGTGGATGTGTAAATCCCACTTCCTTAATGCTTGAGTAACCCCCACCATCAATCCTTAATATGTGATTGGAGGCCCTGCAACCAGCTAATTTGTACTCAACTACGCAGCGAGATTAAAAAACAAATGGAGCGACGTCAAATCAGCACAGGAAAAAGAGGGTGTTTTCCACACTGTGTCGAAGGAATGTTGTGGCTAAACTGAAAGCCATCATTCAAACTGAAATGCCAACATTTGAGGAGACAATGACGGGACAGATAGCAACATCCGGGCTTGGTCTTTAGTCGTCTGCGTCATGAACACAAGAGGGTTTCTTTTCTACAGTTTGGGCCTCGGTCACTGCTGAATCTACCCCCTCCTCCATTAAGTCTGTATACAAGTCTGACGTCCGGCAGCTTGCATCCCTCACTCCTACCAGAGCCTCTGAGAACATTGCCCTATTCTCCTGCATGCACTCAGGAGTAATAGCAGACAGAGGAGGGGAGAGGAACATGGTACACTTTAAACAAAAGGGGTTCTATAAGGTGCCAGAACAAAATGATCTACGCTGCTGAAAATCCTTTCATAGTAGGGTAGGACATTTTGAGAAATACACTTTCTAGCAGGGAGTTAAATAAGAAGATTGAAACCACTCTCCTGATACAATACTGGTATCAATGTTCTCATCTAACTGTCCGCCAAATAGCTATTAAAACTTCTTTCCCAAAATGTCAAAGTTTTGTTGTAACAATGTGAGAAATGTCCTGAATTTGCAATATTATGAGAGCTTTCTTCAAAACTACTGTATGTAGTATATATATCCCTATCCAAAGCCATTGAAGAACACTAATTTTTCTATACGTGGGGGGTGGGTAGGGACACTTGGCACAAAGGGGAAGCCTGGATTAAGTCATAAGCGGCAAGCAACATAGGTTGGATTTTAATTGGGTGAGATCACATCCTCTCCATTTCACAGTGAACAAACCTCATGTCTAGAAGGAATCACTTAGATATACTTGAATAAGATGAGTTTTGCGTCTGTTCAATCCCTCCCTGCATGCCAGACTTTAAAATAAATGCATTGAAAGTAACGTCCATGTTCACTGTATGAGAGCTCGACATGTGTCTGCTACAGAGAGTGATGTTCTTCATGTGAGCGTACAGCTAGATTTCAGACTCTTATATAACTCTGCTGTGGGGCCCCCCATGTTCTGTTCCAGCAGTCGACTCTAAAGTTCCCCCAGCTTTCCTGCTCATTTGCCTCACATCACACAGATGTCTCAGGGCAGTGCAGAAGATGGAGGGACGGCTGGGCCGGGGCCAAGAGGCATCGACTGGCTGTCACAAGTGAACAAGTGTGTGTGGTTAGAGATTAGGGAAGGAAGGACACAAACTAAGATTCCGGCGGAGGAGCTCCTGTGGCAGCTGTGGTTTTCTGAGTGCAAAGGATGCTGGACAACTGGAGCGAACCGATTGGCCAGCGAAGACAAGTGGGTGTGTCCTGGCAGTGTCCTGCTTCCTCTGTGTGATCTTAAATGAGAAGAGTGACAATTCATCAGGGACAGGATGTCCAATAGGAAGGCAGCTCCCAGGGGTAGACTGAGGGCCTTGCAGCTGGCCACTCAATGACCTTGGATCAAACAAAAGTTAGTCTTTAGCTTTATGTCCTTTTTTCAAACACTCTCTGTGCCCATAGAAAAATGAAACATTAATCACCAGCAGAGGACTGAGAAGTTTCCAGTAAGTCATTTTGTGTTAGTTTATTTTAAGCCAATGGGCCTCACTGTTCCACAAATAACTTTGCTTTCTTCGTCTATTCACTTCCTTTTGACTCTGCAACATTTCCACCCCTGCACACTTACATTTCCCTCCTGAGAGAGAGGAGGAAATGGGGGGCCTTGCAATGTGAACGAAAGCTCTTTGAAAGTGGCTCTAGTGAGGCGATATGCCCCTTATAAACGTTGAGCAGGGAAGAATTCAGGGGCGGACTGCTGGGGCCTGGACTGTCTGGGAGCTGCCTGGTGTTTTCCTGTGTGTGATGCATGCTAACCCTGGGCCCCCTCGACTTCGGCAGCGGCATAAAGAGGCCTCTGTAAAGCTGAGTCAGCTCCAGCCTTAATTCTTCCAGCCTTAATAACTTATTGGTCTCATTGCTTGATTAAATTCAGCAGGGGGACTCAGAAGGCCCCTGTTTACCCCAAAAATGTCTCATGCATTCAAACAGATGCATGGAAATCAACCTGTTATCAGTATGAGAGCTGGAGCCTGCCACAACAATGGTTCTCATGTAGTGCAGAAAGAAAAACAGGCCATGAAGTATAGCCAGACCAAACACATCAATGCACAATGATAAGTACTGTCAGTTTAATAGATCTAAGTGGGAGTTGGAAATATTGTTTCTGTGAGGTAACTCTTGTTGTAGTGACTTTGTCATAAAATTGAAGCCATTTTTACATTCTTGGCCGACCCTGGCATTTCAAAACAGACTACATTTATCCAATTAAGCATAGAAGACAAAAGAAGAGTGTGTGAAAAACAGGAAGCAAAGCCTATATAGCACAATATGGCACGATATAATCATGAAACCACTTTACTTCAACCACAAAGCAATTGTTTGGTCCATCTCTGGCTCACAGTGAGCTTACCACCACAGTTAGCAACGCAAACCAACAATTCATTTGATGGTGAAATCCAACGTGTCCTAGTATATTGCGTAATTTAGCATGCCAGATTAAAAAAGGACAAACAGGGGCATACTATCTGCAGGAAATGCCATGGTATAAGTTATAGTGATGGAGTGGTCAGGGGGTGGATGACAACATCATTCTCTTCTGTCCCCTGACATCCAGCCTGGCTTTGATCTTGTTATGGGTGGGGGGTCCAGTGGACGTCCAGTGGAGCAGAGGAGCCAACCCGCCTAGTGGTGCCCAGACCATCAGCTTGAATCTGTATCCACTAGGGCGTTCCTGTCTCTAGCCATGTCAAGGGATTTCACATACTGGGCAACATAATAGAAATCATCTCATCTCTCTCTCCAAGTGTACGAATATGAGAAACAACAGTATTTGGCCCATCCTCTGATATAAACATTACATTCATTCAACAAGACTCTCAACAAATTACACTGATAAAGGAATAGTTTTAGCCTGACAAGCCAGACCCACATCCAGATGTAGGGTCTGGGAACTCACCATTGACGGAGCTCGATCCGAGGGGCGGGATAAACGGTTGTCTTTCAAATTCCCTCTGCACGTAATAGGATAGCGCTACAACCAGGCAGAGCAACGAAGAAGGTAGCGGAGCTAGTTGATAGATTAAACTTTTGCCGTATCCGGTCGGCAAAACTCCGACCAAATCTTCCTTTTTTAAGAATGATTTCTGTGCCGCTCTTTGTTCTTTTATCAAAGAAAAGCTTAACTCCAAGTCTTCCAGAAGTCCGCTGTTCCCAGCAGCAGCCATAAGCCCCGCCCACCGACTCTATACACAATGTGATTGGCCTGACCAAAATTTGGTTTTTGCAGCTTGAAAGTCAACGGAGAGTGCCTAGACCCCCCCCTGGCTGCCAAATAAATTTGCTGCCACTAGGGGGAGTCTAGATTTCTAGGCTAGAATAGTTTGACATTTTGAGAAATATTCACTTTCTTTCTGAAAATTGGCACCACTCCACACTATCAATGACACTGTCCATTACCAAGAAATAGTCTGGCATCTCCATTAAATGGCAAATAGTAGTTTTAAACTTTGTTTTTTACACAGATTAAACAAATGAGATAAACATGTCAATTAGTGAGCTTGAAGGATGCTGGTAGGAAGATTTTGCTACCTTCAGATAGAGCCAAGCTAGGTGTTTCCCCCTGTTTCCAGTCTTTATGCTAAGCTAAGCTAACTGGATGCTGGCTCCAGCTACATATTTACTGTACAGAGAGCTTCTTATTGAGCTCACAGAAAGAGAGGGTATAAGTGTTTTCCCGAAAATGTCAAACTATTTATGTAATAAATGTCATTCTTCTACTGTAATGTATCATCTTAAACCAGTTTAGTCAGCATTTTCCCATGTCTTTTGCATTGTACTTTGGGTGCAGCCCTTTTTAGCTCAGAAAGCTCAAAATCCAGTTGAACAGGCTGAGCTTTAGTTTAGACACAGACAGAACACAAACAGTACTTGTTTGGTCATGTTTGTAAATGAGAAGTTGTTCTCAAACAGTTTACCTGGATAAATAAAGGTTTAAAAAAAAAAAAAAAAAAGTACTTCCACCCTACAGAAAAGCAGTTGAAATCAAAACCTGGAGATTAGTTTTAATCAAATAACAACCTTGCAGACCCAGATACCAGGGCTTTGTTACCGAGCTTAAAGCCCCCCGAGCTGTGAAAGGTGGATTAGACTGATCATGATACGACATGCTACGCACACACAAAATCATTTCACACTCCTGGAAACATGACAATTGATCCAACTTAACATTAACATCCCTTGTTTAGCAGTCTACCGGGGCTGTTAATGATAGTTACCTCCCAGGAGAAAACTTTTTCCTCTTTGCCTAAAGTCATCCAAGAGAAACTCATTGATTCTTCCCACCAAAAGTCTGGGAGAAACAGGACACATTCTAGTAGTTGCTCAGATGTCAGCCCATGCTGGGAAAGAAGAAGGTTCACAGTGCTGCTGTGGCCTAAAGCTGCAATGATCCAGTTGATCCTTGGCCACAGCTTCCCAGGACCGAGGCCTCGTCCCCAGGGAGCTCTGTTGAAGTTCCAGCAATGTCATTCTGCAACCTCAGCACTGTCCATATTGGGAACCCATCCCAATTGTAATGACCTACATACTGCCCATATGCATGCAAGAAATCACATTACGCAGTAAACATGGAGCGCAAACAAAGAGGGGTAACAACTATCTGTAAGATTTTATTTAACATTGCTAAAGGCGTGGATGGATGCAGTGGATGGATTGCCATGAAATTTGGTATGGACATTCGTGGTCCATTGAGGATAAATCCAATAGCTTGACAATTGTTGGATGCATTGGCATAAATATTTGCTACATATATGAAAGGTCCCTGCAAGATAAATCATGACTTTGGTGATCATCAGGTCAGTTTTCACTTATTCAGTGAAATATCTCATGGTTCTGCAGACAATGAATCCTAATTGCATTGGTGATTCCCTGACTTTTCCCCATAATTTCATTTTTATTGTTGGCTTATGACCCGATCTGCAAAACTAACATCATTCCCATCAGCCTCAGCTGTACTTTGTGTTTAGTGCTAATCAGCTAACATTAGCATGCTAACACACCAAACTGAGTATACTACATTAAACATGCTAAACATCAGCATGTTAGTATTTCCATTGTGAACACGTTAGCATGCCGACTTTAGCATTAATTTAGCTTAAAGCATCTCTGTGCCAGCCTTACAGAGTTGCTAGCATAGCTGTTGATTTAGCCTTGTTCTAAACAAGGATGCATAGTTTGGCATTCTGTAAAGACAGATCCAACAATAACAGCCTTCAATAGAGTGTGATATTATGCAAAGACTCCCCTTTTTAGTGTGACTATAAAACTTGCAACTATTCCATTCTCATGGAAATCGAGGGGTGAGCTGGCTGCTTCCCTGACAACCTAGGATGCCTTTGTTTCCGAAACTTATGTAATCATTGATAACAGGAAGTAGTGAGGCATAATGTCATGGTTAGAGCCACAGCCAGAGCTCAAGCCCTTGGTCAGGATTCCCACTGTCACTGAGGAAATGAAAGCAAAGGGAGGCTCTCTTTATGGTTAGCCCATGTAGACATAAATACTTACTGGGAGAAGGAAGATTTTCAATTGGACTGCAGAAAAACTGATGACTGGACAAAGAATGAATTGCACAAGAAGATATAATAGTCTAATAGAATGATCTCCAAAAAGCTGCACAAAGCTGGTGAGACACACAATGCAGCACTGGATTCATTCTCTCAACCAAGTAAAAAAGCAAACATTCTTGAGGAATGTGTGAAATGTGCAGCGTGGGAGGAGAAGTTTGACACATGCGGGTGGTTGCGAGACATGAAAAGTTGCCAGGGCCTTCAAGGTGCGGCTCCTCTCTCTACCCTCTGCAGTCCCGACAGTCAAATTGATATGTGTTCTCAGATGACAAGGGGTCCGTATATGTTTGCACTCTGTAGGGTTTCCAGAGTTCAGTTTCAGGCTATCAAAAATACAGTGATGGTGAAGGTAAGTAAGGGTATTTAAGATTACCCTGCAACATCATCTATACTGCCCTACAAAGTCAAACTACACTAACTGCACATTACATCAAAATTAAGTTAAGACGAGAATCAAACTTTTTTTACATCTTACCTGACGATATAACAATTATTATGCCAAGGAAATGTGTAAGTCTGGATAATTAATGCTAGCTAGTGAGATAGCCTTAAGCTAATTTACCCACTTTTCCATTGATCCTGTAATTGAAAATGTAAAAACAATAAGAAACAACAATATATTTTGTTTGAAGATACTATGTGTCCCTGTGCCCTTTAGGTTGCCCAAACTTTACTGTCTGTTTCTGTAGTTAACTATACCTGCTAGTTAGCAATATTGCTGAGATGAGCACGGAAAGTGCATATCAGTCATGTCAACTGGCCAGGTTCAAGTTATTGCTGTGAGAGAAAGAATAAGTAAGGATTTTTTAAGGCAGACAGACATAAAATGAAGTGAACTAACAGGCTGGTGAGGAGCTACAGTAGCAGCTGAGGGTTGCAGACAATCACGGTTCAACAGAGAGAAACAACAAAGGTATCAAAGGCCAACAACAGCTGGGTCTGCTTCCTCCAGAGAGCAGCGTTTGATGGATGGGGAACATGATATAGATTTTTCCACTGTGCAGCCACACATGCCTACATGACATTGGATATTTCACCGCACATGTCCAGTCCGGACTAAATGTCCTGACACGACACACAGACGCGTTCTTAAAAAAAATGCAGAGGAAACGTGTCATTCTTGTCAAAGTTGTGAAATGTGCTTCTTTCTCATCTTACAAATAAAACACTCAAATATATGTCATTCAACTGGTTGAGGGAGTATGCACATGAGGAAGAAAGTGATAACACATTCCCTTATGCTATAATCATTTCCTCCCTCCGGTGCAGTTTCTGCCTCGACAGCTAGCTCACCAGCTGAGAGGCAGAGAGGATGTACTGGGAAATGTGCACCAGCAGCAGCAAAAAAATGAAAAACATGGGAACTTCTCCTCTTAAGTTCACATTTAAAGTCAAGCTTTGACCAGCTCTTTGAATGTACTGTAGTTTACACAGCCACCAGTCCATTCAAAATGAGCCTTCTGTCCCCAGATGATTTGTGATAAGAAGTGAAAAGGCTAAGTCATTATTATCATAGTGGGTTTCGCACCAGCAAAACCAGAGTTATTGTGTAAATGCTTCCACAAACACGAGCTGAAAGGTTTATTTACAATACACGTAGGGACACAAAAGATGAGGATTTTCCAAGTTCTGTGTTTCTAGTACAGTTATCTCTTCTTATATGCCAAATATATGATGAAAATAATATATTTTTGAGTGTTTGAATATTAAAATCCCTCTCTTTTCTCTTCCTGTTAGTCATTCCAAATTTCTGGGTCAATTATACACAGGACTTTCACCCAGGAGACCACTGTTTGTGTCCACTGTGTCCCAGTCAATGTTGACCTATTACCTTGCACACGTAACCAACGTAAGTTAACTACATACATGCCTAATGTCACATATGCTAAGCTAAGCCAGCTAAGTTATGTAATAAACATACTTATTTTAACCCAAACCCCTACATTTACTAAACGTAACCATACCCTGCACGTTAAAAAAATTACCCAGAGTGTTAAATACATAACGCCAATGGGTCCTGACCAAGTAGCTGTACAGCATGTGATGAGTTGGGGGTGAGAACGGGTTACATAGACATCTGTTTGCTAACATGCTGATCGCAACAACTTTAGAAGGTGATACAGCTTGCTGCGCTGTCCCAAGTGGCCAAAAAAATCAATTAATGCTGCTTTAAGATGAGACGCTGTAACTGCCGTTTGATTTTCTCTATGTGCCTTAAAAAAGGGCTTTTAACGAGCCTGACAGTAAAGTGAGAGATGCTTGTGACTTTTGTCGCATGCATCACCAATCTCTATATCATCTTTCAGGCCACAATAAACTAAAACTCTGCAGGAAATCCATTAAAGATGCAACAAAAATGGTATTGTTTTTGTCATGGTAAAAATACCTATGTTGAGTGACTGCAGTGCACAACTTCACAGCTCAGTGCAGTACATGACATGGCACTGAGAGTGAAAGCATTCAAAGCCTAATTTCAGTGAGAGCAGTTTTTTGCTAAGTCAGTCATTTTTGCCCACAGACACTGAGTTGCATCTCAGCCGTGACAGGAACTCTGATGTTCTCACCACCTACAAGCTCAATGTGACCTTCTGTTCACCACTGACACTCATTTATCTGTCACTGATGTGGGGAAACAACAATGGGCAACAGACAGGCGGACGGGCACGTGCCAACAAGCTGAGCACTGCACCCTCTTTTGACACAACAGGAACAAATGTTTTCCCACACATGCTTTAGACACCAAACAAGTTCTTACAACTGTTCTTTTAGATGATAACAGAGAGGTTTATGTAATCCTCCACTTATGTTATCAGAAGATCACTACACCTCTGTTTTTTTTTTGTACAACCCCCACATTGCAGGAAACATGGTGGCATGACTGAGCAGCCTCTATAAAAGATAAAGACTGTGTTTTGTTAGAACAGAGGTATCCAACATCTCTGCCCGGCCCATATGCTGTGTGTGAGACTGGCCACAGGGTAGAACCAGGTCTCATTCACAGATCCACTGCAACCAATTAGGCTTTACCCACGTTGCCACATCAAATAGCTGCTTAAAAAATGGGATTGCATGTTATTGTCCTGCTGATGGGATTTTTGTCTGCAAGACACACATCTGAACCTGCAGAGGTTTAATCTTATTTCCAGATGTTTCATCCTCTGGCCATTATTCACATGTGTTAGGAATTTCAGAATAATGCCTTGTGGAGCTTTACATCATCTATCACCAGTAATGCATCCGCATTGCGAGGCATGTGAATTTCTTCAAAACTGAGAAATTGCACACTGATTTCAATATTACAAACAATCACTTGCTCCTCTGCAGGCCAGAGGTGCAGCACTTCAGTCTCACTGTAATGGAACTTTGTGTGGGCTGAGCTCATTGACGTTGGCTCTCTAAAAATGCTTTTGCAATGTCATATCTTGGAGAATAGGCGCAGTTATCTGAACAACTACAGCAGTGGATTGAACAGCAGATCAAACAGGCTGGCCTGGGGCGCATTATATCAGATTTCATTTTGAGTCGAGGCCCTTCATTCATTTCTGACATTTACAGTTGGATTGGTGCACCCCTCTTCGAGGCCTCTTGGCTCTCAGTCTGCACTGAGGCCCCACCAGCCACTCTGGAAAAACCCGGTGCATCTGACTTGCATTGCCTGGCTCCACTTGTGTGTTCTGTTTGGCCCGTGCCGCTGGAGGAGGAGAGCGGGCCAATTACCAGCTGCCGCTCCGAGACCAATATGATGTCATCCTCCCTCTCTGCCATAACAGGCTGCAGATGAGAGGGGCTGGGCCTCTCAGCAGCCTTATTCACTTAACGAAAGGCAGGAAAGCATAAAAAAATGGTATTGAATATCCCTCAACATTAACATTTTTCTTCATCTAAACTCACTTATTATGCATTAAAGTATTCCATAATGCATCACAGACTGTTAGGAGTGCAACAGACTGGAGATAGCAAAGATAATAGCTCACTGTTTGTTTCATGAGCACGTTGTTTGAATAACACTGATAAGCCCATGAGAAAACAGTGGTAATGCCATTGTGCTTTAGCGTTTCACATATGTGAAGCGGAAGTGAGATTCAGAGGCAGAACCTTCCATGTGTCAGCACGCCCCACCCATAAGGAAAATCACCTGTGTGATATACTGTAGTCTACTGTGCCCTTTTGTGTGTAGCGACACTCCCTGATTCTTTGAAAAGCATCAGTTAGCCAACTGTATCCTCACATATCAAAGGAGAGAGTTTAACAAGAATTTTGATGGAAAAGACACTGTGATATACTAAGATAGAGGCACATGGACTCATTCACACTCAAAACAAACGCTCACAAAACTCTGGAGACTACTTAAGTGGTATCCCAGAAGGCCTTGCTTTTCCTAGGAAGTCTTGAAGCCACATCAGAGAATCTGAAGGGGCCTATGGGCTGCAACAGATCTCTCATTTCCCCACATACTCCATCTCCAACGCCCCACAACCACACACTTCGTATAGACTCTGGAGATGATATATATCCTGAGCTGATAGCAGGCCACGGCTCAGAGTATAAACAAATGGCAGCTTTTACTGTTTAGGTGTGCTCAGCTGCGATTTTATCTCCATGAGAAAAATAATCAAGTCAAACTAAACCTTTGAGGAAAAAGGTTTATCAACAACTGTCCACATTCATTCACAGAGATAGAAAAAGGTTACAGGTAAAGGAACCTGTGTGAAATGTGGAAATTGCAGGATTATTTACTGATGCTATTCATACTGACAATACTCAGGAAGTCTTCCAACCCATTGTTGTGATCAGTGGTTACGTAGTTAGTGAAATGCAAACCACTGAGGTTAGCATTATTTTTGCTGTGCATTCAGAAATATACTGTAGTCCAGTTTTACTGTGTGGGTTAAATGATGAAGAGAGAGAAGAAAGTGTTTTATTTCCAAATTACATAACCACAAATGTCACCTTCATGGTGGCACTAGAGGGAAAAGTCAAGATTCATCGTCTGGGGACCATGAATGTCTGTACAAATTTTCATGGCAATCCATCTAATAGTTGTTGAGCTATTTTAGTCCGAACCAAATGGATGGACTGACCAACTTTGCCATGCCTAAAAACAATTACCTGCAATCTTAGATCAATAAATCCCACTAGAATATGAAAGAGTCTGGCCTGCAAAATGTTCAACTTACCTCATTTCACTGTGTTTCTCTCCCCCGTAGATGAAGATGCATTATCAGGAACATCTTTTGGTATTTGTTGTGGGAGAGTAAAAAGGCTTTGACAGTAAATTCTTCTGTAAATCTTCACAAGCCGGGGTTTTAATATGACTCAGGGGCGGATGGGTGAAACAAGGTCAGGCACTTCCCCATTAGGTCGTAAAGGAATGGACTTCATACCTTTACAAATAAAAAGGCTAGTAGTGAAAAATGTATGATGAATGAATGGTAAGAGGAGCTGTCATTTATTTTCAGCTAAGAGTATAGAAATGTAAGGCCGTGACAATTGCAATGTCCTTTATGGCAGTGACTGGGTCAAAATGGGAACTCTCACGGGGTCCCTAAAATAATATAAAATCTAAAAGCGGTCCCCAGATGATAATCCCAAAATGTCTATCTTTTCTTTAAGGGTCCACAAGCCCAAACGTTTGAGAACCACTGTTTCATTGCATGCTATCTACATCTAATGTTGCTATTAAATAAGAGGAAAATATGCCAGAAAAGGTTTGAGGGGATATGAACAGAGCTTCCACCCAGACATCCAATCAAAATCTTACCCATCATGTCTACAGAACGGATGACTAAACTGTCTGCAAACATGATAAATGAGGGATGTACTTCAGTTATCCAGAGTCCTATCATCCTCTTTCATGAGGGTTGACTCCTCTCTGTAAGAAGACCTCTACCTTGTTAATGTGTCTTTGGGTCTGCACCGTAGAGACTGTGTGAGCTATGCCCCGCTTTGCATTCCTCTGCCATCCAACCTCTGTCCAGGCTGGACTTTCCCACAGAACCCAAACCCCTGTGAATGAGAGTAGGCCTTTGTTTCAGGCATTTTTCATCCTGATCCCAGCAACTTCCCCATGGTGGAATGCAACAGGAATGCCAGAGCCAGCTACCTGGCATTAGAGAGTCTTTGTGCGGAAATAGGAGAAGCTGAAGGAGAGAGCAGGTCAATGAGGTTTGACAATGGATAGCTCACTTCTCAAGGTGCCCAGCCCATATAACACAGCGACTGAACAGCAGAACCCGAGTCAAGTCTCCTAAACATGGCAAGGTGCACCAAGGAGAAGTGAAAAAAAAAACATTGTTTGCAACCAGGCCAGTTTTGCTATGAGCTCTCCACCTGTCAGGTTATTCTCCTATACAAATCATTAACTGGGTGCTGATGTAGAAACTGATTGGCATGCATGCAGAAGCACAGCTGAAATGTGTGTCTGCAGCAGTTAACAGGTTGTTGGGAGCTTATCCCTAGCTGAGAGCTGGAACGGTGAGGCAGTGGTTAGCCTCAAGGTGCAATTCCATTCATTTTTGTATAGTGAGAGACCAGAGAAGGAGGATTTTAATTTGAGGGATGCCATGTGAAGATGAGGATTTATTATGATAATATCTGATGACGGTTTCTCACAAGTCACAACGAGAGTTAAGTTGAGTGACATTCAATTATGATTATGTGGTTGATGCATAGCACTGCATAACCAAAATGCCAACATATCACATCATAAAGTACAAGGGCACTCAGAGAGTGGAAACCTCCACCAAGGCCATGCCATATCGCGCAATGATAACAAAAGTGAAAAAAGAATTTGTATCCACTCCGTGATTCGGATCTGCTCCAAAATGTTCCTTTCCTTGGCCAATGCTTCACCTTTCCACCAAGTTTTATGAAATTCGGGCCAGTAGAATTTCATAATCCTGCTGACAAACAAACAAACCAAACCAAAAACATAACGTCCTTGGCAGAGGTAATGAAAAAGACACTCATACTGGTAGGACCAGTGGAGGGGCCACCAGTTTGGAGGTGCACAAATATGGTGCTGTGCAAGTCAGAGCAGGAGCTTCGAGGCAGGATGCTCACACACTGAGAGACAGACAGTTACCTGGGCCCCATCAGTAAAGCCATTTCACCTGTAACCTGAGCAGCCAGGCTTCTGAGACGACGGCTGATCTTCTCTTTATCCTGAGTCTGATGATAAGGAGCTGAGATAAAGAGCTAACTGATGGGTAACGACAGAGCTATGAAGACAAGGGTGGGGCATCAGGTCACATATCCCTGCATGTCATGACCACAATTACCAAGGGGCCTGCGCTCACTTCCTGTGAGAACCAACATCTGTAACACCAACTCCACTCGGTTGGAAGTCCACTTCATAATAAATAAAAATAACCTGAAAATAACTGAGATTCAATATGTATCATTAGCCACTAAATTGTACTGTCACTTGCCATTTAGAGTTGACCAAAATGAAAGTGAATCATCTGGTTCAAACCAAACCAAACCAAACCAAATTTCAGCCGCACTTTTTCTTTCCTGTTCACTTATATCACATTTGACTGTTCAACATCCCTTTTTCCTAGAAAACTCTGCAGATGTTGTATTTATTACGCTCAGACTGCCAAGAATCTCGGGGCGGACAACTGAACATGTGAAGAGAGGTAAACTCTGTGTTGACCAGACTCCCCTTCTCCCACCAGAGGAAATTTTATGAACTCACTGGGGAAAGATAAGGCTTCTTTACTCGACACGACTGCTCATACTACAAATTCCAGTGAAATCCCCATAGTCTATCTACTAATGTATGCGTTAACACCTAAAGCATTAAAGCACCGCTATGACCTAAATATGAGCCAAGGGCAGCCATTTTGAAATTAGAGGTGAGGGTTACAGGTGACAAATCAATGCAGATCATAGACAAACCTTCCAAGATGGCTAAAATTAGGAATTTAGGTAATTTAAAGTATGCAGGATTTTCTTTTTATGAAGAAATATGCAGATACATTTTCAGGTATGTGCTCCTTTATCTAATTTACCACTTTTTATGAGAGGAAATATTGCATATTGTCAAGCAGCAGACATTTGCCTTCAGTTCTTGTTTGCTATTTATAAAAGCAGACTTCACCATGGTCACCAGGCCTGCACTTAGGACACGAAAGAGAATCATTTCCTATTTGAAACCTCATTATGTAGGCCTAACCAAAGTATAGTTGCGTGAGCAGGCTTGGCACCCTTGAAACCTCCAAAGATATGCTGTTAGATAGATTATATAGGATTGGAGCAGATGAGGGGCAGTTAGAAAAGGGTTTATATATTACGGGGGAAACATCTTCCCATAGAGTTATCTCATAGAGGAGCATTCCTGCAATAAGCCAGTTTAACAGGCAAATGCATGCAGCCACCATTCACAATCTCTGTCCTGAGCAGAAAAGGGTAACTGTGTAGAGAGTTCATGAATGACTTCCTTTTTATGGCTGTAATAACAAAACGAGAAGAGGAAACTGGTAAATTCTGAATGAAACAGGCAGCTCTCAACACTTCCCTGCAAAGCCAAAATGCAGTAACTTCATTCTTTCATCATATAAAGTTATTTAGAGTATTTATGCCGTAGAAATGTATAATTTCCATGAAAACAGCATGTTCAAAATTGCAGTTACTACCAAATGGAGCTAAAACCTAGCTGTTGAGCCACGGTTTGCTAAAATTAAATGTACTTGTATACATATCAATGTTGATGAACTGCCAACTTGATTGTTGTTGTACATAACTAAATGAGGATATAGCTAAACCCATTCATAATAGAGAAGAAAACCTAGCTAAACTCCTGCTAAAGCTAACTAGCTTAGCAGAGAAGCAGTAACTGCCATCTCATATCATTACAGTTTAACTTTACTGCTCTCTGCCTTTGTATGGCAGAACAGCATGAGGGCTATTCTTTGACAAGTGACATAAAATAAGATTATGGCTGGAATACTTGCTGGCTGGCTGTCACTTTCCAAAAAAATATCAAGTCAGGCATAGGCATTTATCTAAGCCTGTGAAATCCTCCACACAAAAAAGGGAAAATTTAAGAGTGGTTCTCAAATGGCCAAATTCTTTCTCCTTGATGCATCACAGTAGTGTGCTCACCTAGTAACTGGTAAACACACATCAACAGTGACGAAAAAAGCATTATTGGACCTCAATATATTCTCCAAAGAAAATAGTTTAAGAGTTGCCACACTGCAAAGCCTGAGGAATATCATTTTAGCCTACGTGCCAACTCTTCACACCGTATATCTGCCTCAGTTTACGGATTTATTGTGTCAATCACTATCCTTGCTGGCAAAATGATATGCCAAAACAATACAACATAGTGTGTCCTTGACTGACTGGCTAACCCCTGATCAAGATAAAGAACTAACACTAAAATGCAGAGATTGTGATCTGCCATAAAGTACGTGTCTCAGTAACCGCATCCAGGGCCATACAAAAGAGACAAAGACTACATGCATGTGACACGTGCATGGAAAGAAACAAAGACGTCCACACGTTCAGTAAGACTTTATTCGTGTGGCCTTGGGGTGTGCTGCCTATGTCATGCTATTGCATTGTTAGCGTTTTGGTCATTGTCAGGGTGGTACTGGACAGGTGCTCGTCTAACATGTAGGCTACTTAACACATGGTCATACAACATGAATTATTGATTAAAACCCTACAAAGAGAAGAACCCGTTCTTTGTTGTTCTAAAATTTCAGTTGACCTACTTGTCCACATTCAGTCTGGATAATGGGGATGCATATACCAAATGTGCCTTTTATAGAAACACTGAGTATTATAAGGTGGTGGAAAGTTACTAATCCACTTTATACTTCTGCTCCACTACATTTGTGAGAGAAATATTGTACTTTTTACTCCACTACATGTACCTGGCTCCTCCTTAGTCAGATTACATTCAGATTAGTCAACAAATAAAATATGATGCATTACATAGATTAAACCACCCAACAGTATGTAGAATAAACAAAGTAGCTCCACCTCGACTAGCTAAAACATTATAATGCTGCTTACACATTAGTGCATTAATAATGATAATCCAACAGTGGTGGAAGAAACATTTAGATCCTTGCAAGTAAAAGTACTGCATTCAAATATGTACTCAGGTCAAAGTACAGAGGTTGTATCAATAAAATGGACTTAAGTGTCGAAAGTAAAAGTACTCAACATGCATAATGGCCCCTTTCTAAGTGTTATATTATCACAATTTATTATATTACTGGAAATGAGTCTGCCATTTGGTGCTGAGCAGGTAGCATTACAGTGGATATTCCAGAGTTTAAAGTTTTTGCGGTGAAAACAGCAGTGAGAGTGAAATAAAGTTGCAACCCAGAAAACCAAAACTATGAGCTGAAAGATGCTAAAAAGCTCTGATGAGCTGAGGAACTACAGTTAGGGGATAATTCTCTGTGAGTTCGTCACAACGAGCGACCCCTTTCACTTTTGTCATTTGATCCACTGTTAAGATCAAAAATATCAATTATAGCAGCTTTAATTGAATGATCTGAGCAAGTCTTCCACAACTAATAACAATGCATTACATTGCTTGTAAATACATCCCATACCCACTAATCTCAACATTTGCTATCGTGTAAAAACTGCAACTTTTTTCTCAGTATACGTCAACAGTCTATATTATTATGACTGTTTCCAGTGTCAGCTTCTTACTTATACAAGTCAGAGGAACAGATGAGATGTCAATGTGACACTGACTCAAATCTAGACCCAATGTAAACATCGAGCCCTGGTCTTTGGTGTAAATGTGGGTGGAAGATACCCCCCGTATATAAATCTGAGCCTCTGCCGCATGGCAGCAAGATGACTAAGCATTAGGCCTGCTGCCTGTGGCCCTGTGCAGACATGTTCCATTTTGTCAGAGCTCTGCAGCACATACGCACCATTTCACACGGTCCCCAGACTCTTGGCGAAGCGAGTGGGAACTTAAGAGGCTCTGCAGACAGCCTATACCAAGCATTTAAGCACTTTGGCTGTAACTGCGACCTTGAACCTATTTTCACTTTAAGATACATACAGAACAGGCATTTCTCAGTACCTTAAAGCACATTCATTTTGAACTCAGGTGGCGGGATATGCACGCTGGTGTTGATGCATCAATAAGAGCAAAACAACATTAAGGTGTGTCATTCCAAATCAGTTTCATCATGTTAAAGGGTCTGCAGGTGGTGAGAAAATGCAATACATAAAATAAGAGTGAGATGCTGAAGATTTTTTGGCAGGCAAAATGATAAAAGAAATGACTTCATTGTTCTTCATGAGTGACTCATATATTATAAAGCAGTGTCAGGGAAATGAATACCAACTCCAATAGGAGTTATTCCCCCCCAAACAGTGAATATCTAAGCTAAGCATTCTTTCCAAACCAACCCCCCTAGTATCATAGAGTGTGTTCACAGTGTGTGTGGTCTGAGGGTGGAAAACCGTGTCAGTGGGTTGAGTCTTCAACGCCACCTGCTGGTGTTTGGCAGAAATTACTGATGTCCAATCTGAACAAGCTCAGAAAAAATCATTAAATATTAAACCATTCACCATGTACAATAAAATCTAAAATATCAATACATTATTTAAAGCAAAAACGTGTTTATATTCCTTAAAATTCCAATAGTTTCCATATTAATCCAATATTGCACCATGACCCCAGGTATAATTCATCTGCATCCATCCACTCAGCCAGAAAGTTCAGGTTGTTGTACCTCCTCTTTTGAGCCTCTTCTGTACATTAACATGTATGCTGTGCCTCTATTAAAAAAAAACACAACAACATTAAACATTTTAGGACATTAATGTACAAATCAAAGTTAAGCTTCTACAAGTTAGGTAGGAAAGGGATAAAAGGAACACATTTCAGTGCAATAAACAAGAATAAAAAGGAATATAAGGTGCTGGGCAAAAGCTGCTAAAAGACAAGACAACATGACAGACAAGACAGACTTCCTTTGGTTATGTGTTGAAAATGTTAAAAAGCACTCATGGCAAAAACATGACCTTTATGTCTTTAATCTTCACTGAGGAACAGACAATATAGGCTTTGTCTAAAGAGCTGAAGCTGTTTCCTCAAGTAGGAAGATAAAAGCTGCATGTTGGCAGCGGTAGTCAAGCATGTAACTAAGGCTTTAAATGTTATTAATAAAAATCTTGAAAGAAACTGGAGGCTAGTTTAAGGGCGCTAATATGGGAGTCACATTGTTTTTGTTACTATTTGCTGAAGGCATTGGTTGCTGTATTCCACATTTTTTGAAGGTGGGAAGAATACTTTATTTTTAGATGAGGCTAAACACAGAACTAGAGTTGTTAATGTGAGAAATAAAAGTCTGATGAGCCCTCTGTATTAAGCTCAGAGACTTCTTTCTCTTAATTAAAGAAAAAGTTTGACATTTTGGGGAATACACTTATTGGCTTTCTTGCCAAGAATTTGAGAAGATAGGTATCACTCTCAATTGTGTGTTCAAATAAGAGCAGTAGGCAATTTGAAGGGAGGGGCAATTGCCAAAATGTTGAACTATTCCTTTAAGAGGACTCCATAATCCTCATTAATCAATAATCCCTTATCAAAATTGCAAGACATGAATTGGGAGACAGTTTGGGACAACATTTCCCACTATTCCAAGAACCAAAATCACCAGCAGATCCACTTCAACATATGTCATAGGACATATTGGACTCCTCAGAAGAGATACGTCTCTAAAGTCATTCCTGCTCCCTATTGCACGTTCTGCCAACCTGAACAAACTGGAACTTTCCTGCATATGGTCTGGGAGTGTGAACAGGTGTATGAGTTCTGGAATAAAACAACATCAATAATATCTGATGTGATAGAATGTCGACTTCCTACTGACCCAATTGTTTTGTTACTTAATGACAACTCTAAACTACATCTGCTCGGGAGTTAGCTGGGTCAACGACCAAGAAAATGATAGCTCAGCGCTGGCTGTGAGTAACTAGGCAAGGTTTGATTTCCTATTTTTGTTTATTTTTTCTTTCTTTCTTTTCCTCGAGACCGCAGAGGGAGGGGGGTGGGAGGGGTGGTTGTTCCTGTTCGAGTGTGTTTCTCTGTTCTGTTGTTTAAAATGAAAAAAGAAATAAAAAATGTATCTAAAAAAAAAAAAAAAAAAAAAAGAAATTGCAAGACATTGATGTTGAGCAATTTACCTGTGATGTCCTCCATATGTTGTCTGCACTTCTTCCCAGGAGGACTATATGTTGGAATGCAAATCAAAGACCAAAATAATCACAAAATTGCATAAAATCCCTCTTGAACAATTGGAAAATAAAAGCTGCATTTTCCCATAATGGCTTTGGGGAGAAAACTTCTGACATTTCAGATACAACATATTTTAACACACACTTTTGATAGTTTTAAGTTATACTTAAAGCTTTAGTGCGTAATGTTTTGATATTAATGAACGTCCGTTACATTCAAGCCATCGCCAAATGAGTTGCTACGAAGCTAATTAAGACCATCAGCTTCACACAACTCTCTCTGGATTTCTCAGTATGGCTATGTTCAGAAGATTGTGTCGTCCGGTGACTTTCCCGCGCAGAAGCTTGAGTGAAGATAATGACTGAAGAGTCCATCATGTTTTTTTAATTGTCCTCCTTGGCTACTAGCAACTGTGTGGAGGATGGGTGGGGGTGCAGATTTTGTCAGACTGAACGTACCTGTTTTACGTGGCTGTCATCTGCGTAGTACCAGCCCTGGTCCCCCCCTGTTACGAACGTAGGCAGTATAGTGCCCACACATTGCATTTCCTGAGTGCACTACCACTGCATGCAATGTGTACTTGCAGTCATTCTGGAAGAACAAAGTAACTTATAAAACATTGTATAAAAGATACAATGTACAGATATTATTATTATTATTATTATTATTATTATTATTATCATCATCATCATCATCATCATCATCATCACCATCATCATCATCATCATCATCACCACCACCATCATCATCATTATTATTATTATTATTATTATTATTATTATTATTATTTAAGTACCTGGGCAAAGTCTGTAGAGAATGCTTCCTTAAGGGTCTCAGAAAAGTCAAAGGTTTCTGGAAAGGTAACCCTGCAATCAAGTTTTCGGGTGAAACCACCGCCATTCCGATACCTTTTCAGGTGCACACACAAGATCCGAGGCAGGGATAGCAGTTTGACACCCTGAGAAAGAAAAAAAGATGTTCCACTATGTTTGATTCATACTTTATGGGAAGCATTTAAACCAATTCTCACCTGTTTAGATGGAGTCTTCTTTCCACATTCTGCACAAAAGCAGCAATTTATGCCCTTTAGCTCCTGATGCTCAAAGAAGGAGGTCATGCAGTCTTCCTGAAAAGGTTAATGTAAAAAATACTTGTAAGTTCGACTTCAGGAACGTCTACAGTAATAGTTTGACATTTTGGAAAACATGTTTATTTGCTTTCTTGACGAGAGTTGAGAATGAGAAGTTGAGACCACTTAGATTACTCTCACTTCTAAAGGGTAAATGTGTAGCAGCAGCCATTTGACTTAGCATAAAGACTGGAAACAGGTGGAAACAGTCAGCATGGCTCTGTCCAAAGATAACAAAATCCACTTCTCAGCACAAACAGAACAAAAACCGAATAGTAAATTGTCAATTTGTTGTTTTACGGGGGTTATATTTTGGACTATTTCTTCGCAACTGCTCCTGGCAAAGAAATAGTCTGGTACATAACCCCCTAAAAGCTTTACATAAGAACTGGGAACAACTAGCCCAGCACTGTCGATCAGTAAAGAAAATTCAGCTACCTGCACCTCGAATTCTCACAATTGAATATGTTATATTTTGTGTATTTAATCTGTACAATCTGTGCAGTTATGCGCAGGACTACTTCTTAGCCAGGAGGAGCGACTTTGTCGTTACACACTTCTGATTTTATATGGATTAAACAACCGAGACGTAACGTTTTTATGAGTGAGCGTAAGAGGAGTGCTGGAAGCGGGGTTTTGTTACCTTCGCACTGATGGTTTCTCTCAGTTTTATGCTAAGCTAAACTAACCGGCTGCAAGCTGTAGCTTCCTACTGAACGTACACAGACACAAGAGTGGTATCAATCTTTTCATCTAACTTTTGTAAAAAAAAAAAAACGCCAATGATTATATTTCCCAAAATGTCGAAATATTCCTTAAAAAACAATTCACTTCAAAAGAAAAAAGAAAAAGCACCAGAGAATCGTGATCTTCCTTTACATGCAGAGGCAGGCTGAGCAGGTAGCTGGTCAGAGTCTGGAAGGAGGCACACTCTAAACACTGCAGGTACGTCTCCACAGAAATCTTGTACAGATTCTGGATTTCAAGAGCCTGGCAAGGGAAAACAAATGCAAGCACACTATAGATGATGCCCTTACAGGTGGAAAAAAAACTAATAATAATGATTCATGATTGAAGCCCAACCAGAGGTTTGTCATCCATCTGCTGTTGCATGAAGTTCAGGATGGAGAGAAACACCTCATCAGCATCATGCTGCGTATTAACTGCAAAACATTGTCAGAAGTCAGAAGATAAACCACATCGATATTCAATATTTTGTAAGTTTGTTTTTCCTTACGTCGAAAACAGTTCCTGTCCAGAGAGCGGAGGAAGTCACGATGAGGAACGGGCTGATTGCAGTCACTCCTCATGGCCGCGAGAACTCTCTTTAGCTGCAGGGGGATGCTGTCCGCTCTCTCACTAGCTGCTTCCCACCTTGTGCGATTAATAAACCGTCATTTATCTTCGTTTTTTAGGCACATGAGGAAAGCAGCCATAGTGTCCAGATTGACACCTGTGCACTCCCCTCTTTCCTTATCAAGGTTGCTGTCATTTTATTCAATAATATCTATAGTAATTATGTATTTTCACTGATTATTTATTAAAGGAATATTTGGTGGTGTCACTGCTTGTAAACACTATCATTGGTGTGCTTTTTTTTTCTTCTTGGTGTTCAATGTCGACGGTATAGAACAGCATTTTCATCGTGGTTCCCTGTTTAAATAATTGTTGTTTTGTATAATAAATGTCTTTACTTAGTAATTTCTTTTTGCGTATAGTCTGTTTTCTGTCACTGTGGCGCTCAACCCAACAGAACAATAGTAGTATTGTAGCACATTGTTTAATATATCATAAAACAGACTTTATATATAATAAGTAATGCTTTATTCCTGCTTTAGTCCTGTTTGTGATGTGGCATTCTACCAGCAAAACAGAGAACCTAGGGCGTTGACTTGCCTTTATACAACAGGTGTGATAATTGGGCAGAACCAACTCATCAGGATCCATAGGGGAGCTCAAAATATAAGTCACATAACTTTATATGTTTATTTATTATAAACTGTTTTTGATGATACAGAGCAAAGTAATTGTGGATTAAACTGGGAAACAATTTACACGTAATGTTAATGTTATCTTTTTAATTTTGTTAATATTGTAAAGTGTGTTTGCTTGTCCCTTTTGTCATCTCAGTGTGTTCATTGCTCATTTGTCTCATTTGTAGCCCAAGTTCTGATTTGGACCTCAGATGATAGAAGACTAGAAAGAGCCGTACTATTTTACCCTTAAAGTGATCTGTTTAGATTTGGATAAATAAAACCCCTTAATTATACTGTGTCTCTTGCCTGACTTGCCTGGTCCCTCACACACCTACAGAGATTAAGGTATTATTGTTTTTATAAGTCAGGATCATAATGCATATGCAATTTAAATGTCTTACTTGTCTAGTAGGTCTCCTATTTCCCAGGTAGCAGAGAAGGTCTGCAGCAAAGTGTTGACACAGCAGGACAGATGGTAGTTGGTGAGGCCTCTCATTCCTGTGACAGACCATCAGAAACGTCAAAATAACCCAGGTCCTAAAAACTTGAACCAAGCATGTTATCCATGGCCCACCTTGGCCCCAGAATGCCAGCGGGCATTCGCATGTGTGAACATAAAAGAAAACTGTAAAATCCTCATGCTAAAGGTAAATATACTGTAGCTGTGCAGAACACCCACCTCACTTACATATAGTATTAAAATAAGCAAATCAATCATTTTATAGAAGACAAAGCGCGGAAGACGTGTTTGGTTTATTGATTTAAGGCCCTATGTACAGCATTTATTTTACACAGATCCAAGGGCAGTATTTTGTTTTCTATGTCGTTACTGCGCACATGTAGGATTTATTGGTCGTGAACAGAAACATAATTGCCATAAAAGAATAAACTCTTCAATTAAAACCACACATTATGTGTAAGAAACTGCATTGTTACAGGCTGAGGTGGGGCCATGCAGCTCTTAATTGTTATAACAGCTGAGGAACAATCTGTGTTGGTCAGCTCTTAAAGGGCCTAAAGACCCTCAGGGATTCCCAAAGGAACCTTAGGGAAAAAATAAGTTATTTCCCTCTTTTTTTATTCCCTTTGTGAAATGTCTAAAGTCGAATATTTTAATTTGTCCTCCCTCTAGAAACAAACATGACATTTTAATAGAATGAATTGAATGACATATACATGACAATACAAAACTTAAGCCCTGCCTTCTTCCACTGCTACTTTAGTTTCTGTATGGTACTTAGTTCTGTGTACTAAAATTTGATTGCATTATATTGAATAGTGTTATACTTATATATTTCCCCATCTTATTTACACACA
Source organism: Perca flavescens (assembly GCF_004354835.1). Lineage (NCBI taxonomy): Eukaryota > Metazoa > Chordata > Actinopteri > Perciformes > Percidae > Perca > Perca flavescens. The sequence continues at coordinate 8,502,247 of NC_041353.1, forward strand.
TGACCAATCCATTACAAACACCAATACCAATACAGAATTCGGAAAAGACCTACTGTACATAGCAGGGCTGAATGTGGTCTACTTACCAAAGTAGTGGTCTCTCATATTAAGGGGTGAGAAAACACTGCAGATCCTTCCATACATAGCATACATTTCACACTGTCAATAAACCACCTTAAGGTCTGAAGACAATTTAGAGAAAAGGAGTCAAACGGTTCGTGTATTTTACAGAAAGGATCTGCTGCTCTCATCTCAGAGTCAACATCACCGTCACAACAGCTTCAGTTTCACTTTCGGTTTTTTACAGTTTTCGGTTCGTCACTATGCTGGAATAGAAACTTAAAAGTTGCCGTGCGCAGAAGACTGTAAAATATGGATACATTAACCGACAATATTAACACAAAATGACGGTAACTTCGTTCTCCTTTTGTGATATTTGCTTTATCTCACTTTGTGTCGCCAATAAGACACGTACGTGTCTCAAGTTTTTTTTTCCCTTCTTTTTTACAAGTTTGAATTTCTCATCTCAACTTTAAAAACGGTGTTAAATAATACGCACGTGATGTAGACCATTTCATCACTATAATGACTGATATAATTTCTATTTTTGCCGTAATGTTTGTATAGTATCTCTAAATGTAGGCTATGGTTGATACATTTTAAATTGAGCATCTTGACGTAAGCCTACACGTAAATATGTCCGCATCTGTACATACTTTACACACAATGGCCGGGTTTAAATGCATTTTAGTGTCAGGTGAAGTCAAGCTAAATGAAAAGTTGATGAATGAATGTCAGAGTCAACAGCACTCAATTCAGAAAGTTGTCACACTTTCTTTTAATAATTTTTTTTCAGCTGTACACGTACAATCATATTGTCTCACAAGCCAGAAACACAATTAAATATATATTTATTGTATGTTTTAATATATTTTATTATGAACACATCTGTATTACTTTGATATAATATCTAGTCTGTGTTATATGTTTTGTAATTATGTGTATGTGCTGCTGCTTTCTGCTATCTAAAAAAATATTTTATCTTTGCCAGGCACTTCCCTGGTTATTATTATGATGAAGAGGGAGTTGCTTTAGGATGAACTAGCTGCACCTGCACCATGTAGTTTCTAACTCAGAAAACAAGCAAATACGCCTGGAAATGTCTTTCTGTGGAGTAAAGAAATTAAATAATTAATATGACCGATGTTTAAACAGGTTTGATGAAACTTGAAAAATAAGCTAAACCATATTCTCTTACCAACACAACAAAGTAAAAATGAATGAAAATGATTTACAAAACATTTTGTGATCTTCAGTCTTTTACAGTCTCTGAGTGAGAACCTGATAGTACGGTGCAAACATGGCACTCCACATCTGTCTGAGCAGTTCAAGAAGTTTGGAAATCCACATGAATGAAGACGAAAGAGCTGCGGGGAAAGAACAGGAAGAAATGCACCCATTTGTTTATTTATCTAATGTTTTTACTCCAACAAAGACTTGTAATGAAACGGAGCTACAAAGAACATTTAATCCAACCTGGATCCATTCGGAAAAAAAGCATGTAGAGAAGGACGGCAGCCAGAAAGAGTCTCCGTAGAGGGAATGAGCCAGAGCTAGTCACCAACAGTTTTCTGTAGAGAAATCTGAGCATGGCTGCAAGTTTACGGATTACAGATCCTGTAGAACAAACACAAGCAGAAAGTATGCACTCATTATTTGTACTTATATGACTTAGTATTAAGCAGCATGTCATATGATATATATACACATGATAAGACCTTGAGTTGAGACAGGATGTGCAGTGATCTCAGAGTTTGGACTTGTCCCGGGATTTAGAGGCGGTTCTTGATTCTGTTGCTCTTTTTCTTCGACCACGTCCAGTGCCGTCTGTCTCTGGTCTTCTGTGAATGCAACACTTCCAACCTCACCGACAATCAGCTCCAGAGCCTCATCTCTGTGTCCAAGAGGCACGAGGACATGCAGCAGGTACAGCTCCGCCACAGTCCCGAACCCTGATACTCTGCTGTTGGATAGGCAGTGTAACCAAACTCTGGCTGCCTCCTGCATCACGGCTGGCTCTCCCACCTTGGAGTAAAGAAGTATGCTGCCAAAATGAGAAAGAAAATATATTCAATATGCTTTTTAGAGCTGAAAAGATCAATCAGTAAATTGCTTAGGCAAACTACAGAAAAATAATCTTCGTTTCAGTCATTTATCAAGCTAAAATGCCATATAGTCTCTGATTTCAGCTTCTCAAATGTGAGAATTTGCTGCTCTTCTTGTTATATGATAGTATTCAAGATTCAAAATCCTTTATTAATCCCACAATGGGGAAATTCACACTGTTGCAGCAGCAAGGGATAAGAGGAAAAGTAAAAGACACAGATTAACACACAATAATAAATACAATTAAATAGAATAAATATTAAAATAGTAAAATGTATTTACAGTATTGCACAGTCACAGTTTGGACTTTTGTTGGATAAACCAAAGAATATGAAGATGCTACCTTGGGGACTTGGAAATAACGGCAATTTTATCATCATTATATGACCATTTGTAGCCAAAACAATTATTAAGAAAATAATCTGCAGGTTATTCTACACTATAAGGCGAAAAGTCAGTAGATAGTAAGGGTTTCCACTGACTTTTGGCCATATAGTAAAAATGAAAAGAATTGCTAGCATATTCTTGGTTTAAAAAAATAATAAAATAAATTTAAGAATAAGAGTGGGAAAACAAAAACAACTAATCCAAATATCTGCCGTATGTGCCTGTTGTTGGCCTGGCTATTCAGTGATTGCAAGTTCCTCGGATTCTTCACACCTAGAGCTGCAAATAATGATTACTTTCATAGTTGGTTAATGCTTTGAATCTTTCAGCCAATTCAACCAAACCTCGTATTTAAGAAGCTAGAACCAGAGAATTTTGAGAAGAAAGGAGATAATTTTTACATGATTATCTAAATTGTTGGCAATTAAATAATCATAAAAAGCTTCAGCTCTACTCACCACATCTGCATTATTTTAGCTGGTATTTTCTCCTGGTGCTTATACTGCTGCAGGACCCAGGAGAGAACACCATGCCACTGATTCAGCTCAGCCAGTGCTTGAATTCCTAAGATGCAGAAGCCAGCTTTAAACTCTCCACATCTGAGTAGACAAAACACAGAAACACAGGTATTACACCCTTTAACCAGAAGGTGTCAGTAGCGGTTGCTGATTAGACTAAAGGATATGTGGATGCAACCTGCGGCAAGGGAGTTTGAAACCATAGACTGTATATTAATATAATATTAATAATATACAGTCTATGTTTGAAACTGAATTAGACCAGAGACTCAGTGATTGATGCAGAAATAACAAAGAACAAAACAATTACTATCCAGGCTGCAGAGCATTCAACTGATACATGGTGCAACTGCATTTAGACTTTCACCTGTTGTCCTCTTGCTCCATGTTGGTGAGACAGTCCAGGCCTCTGTCGCATGTGTCAAAGGCTGCCTGGAAGTCTTTATGGACCATCATTTGTTCTGCAGCAGTGTCCAACATGCTGGACATCTGTGTTAGAGAAGAAGTGAGCTGCGGGCTGCAGACTGAGCCGAAGCTGCGAGCAGGAGCCAGGCTGGTTGAACAGCTGCTCATGACTTTCTGTCAAATTTAAGACCAATTAACAAAAAAAAACACAAATTATTTTACAACGCTAAAAGATACTGTTTTACTTCAAGCAGATAGGTTTATACCTGGAGGCCAAATAAACCTGTTTGGAGGTTTGATTTGTACACTATCCTCTCCTCGACATCTTGTTTACAATCCATATGATAATATCCTTCGACCTTCCTGGTTTGAGATCGCCAGCCAATCAGACGCTACAATCTTCAGATTGGCTGAAGCATCCAATCATGCGGCTGGTTCTTCAAAAACGCGTCATCGTTTTTTTTCTCTCCAACTTGTAAACACGTGGACGCAGCGGAGTGTGTGTGCTCCTGTCTCTCCACGGAGGAAATTTAAGCAGCTAAACTAGTTTTCTGTAAGTCACCGCGTACTTTTTACATGTGTAATAATGCTAACACTCTTTATTAATTTAAAACGCGGAACTAGCTAGCTTTGACGTGTATACTTCATAGACAGTAAATGTATACTTGGGCTTCTTTAGCTTTGGATAGCTATAACAAGTTAGCAAACTGTTTACGCATCTTGCTGTACGTTAACGTTAATAACCGTAGCTTGCTAATATCTAGTCATGTAATGTAAATACAAACAATGTGTAACGTTAATTTCATATTCTGGTTGATATGTGGACAACCATGATCTTGCGTAATATAAATGGTGAGCAGGACCCCTCTTCTAGGTTCATTAAAGGCCAAAGGCAGATCTTTTGGAGGCCTATTTTGGGTTAAAAACGACCCCCATCAAGGAATAACAGTGGATTAAACGTGATGTGTAAAACTTAGACTGCTGTCTCGGCTGAAGAGCTGTGTCACCTCACTTCAAGACGTTTAATACCATCATCACTATTTATACTATACATGTCCTCTGAGCTATATTTTCTCCTACCATTCTGAATCATCAATGATTGTATTTTTACTTGATACTGTTATTTTGGTTGTTTTAGAACTTCTTGCCAAAAGTCTATGTATGTGTAATGTGCAATGAAAAATGTAATTAATTGTTGACCATTAATGGTCCTTTTTAGGAGGATCATTTTGAGGGTGTCATCATAAACAAGTGAGGGATATGGAATATAGTTTAAGTCTTCCTGAAGCTGAAACATAATGTATACATAATAGGTGTATTGAGTGTTGGGCCTACAGTGAATGTGTGCTTTTTGTGTTGGCTTCCCAGAGGAACTTGAAAAACACTCATGGAAGTGTAGAGCCTTCTTACTGTCTAGAGATGGTATTTGATAACAATGTGAGTTTGACTGGTGTGTTTTTTGTTGTTGTATTTTCAGATCGTCCTTGAAATGGCAAAAAGCCTCAGGAGCAAATGGAAGAGGAAGATGCGTGCAGAGAAGAGGAAGAAAAATGCTCCCAAGGAGTTGGTCCGTCTGAAACAAGCTCTGAGTCTGGATAAGAAAGGAGAAGCTACCATGACTGACATCCAGGAGATTGCCACGGTGGTGCCAGCTGACAAGATCAAGAAGCAAACGGATGCGGACATGGTGGAGGTTGAGGGGGAAGGTGAGTGAGACAATCAACAGCTTTTATACTTGAACATTTTACCATTCATATTTTAAAGTGTCTGTACTAAAAGGTCATTTTAATCATTTTAGCATTATGCTGGGTCGCTGGAGAAGCTGACACGGAGCTACGTAGAATTAGAAGTTCAAAATGATTTACATCAAACACACAGCATTTGACAGGCTGTCTTACTTCTGTTGGTCCATTTTGCTTTTGGAATCAAAATGTTTATTTATCATCTTTCTTATTTATCAATCTTTGTCTTTTGTGTTACAGATGGGAAGATGGAACTGGACAGCAAGCGCAACAAGAAAACTCAGTTGGATGAAAATGGTCAGTACCCTGGGTGGATGAATCAACGGCAGGCCAAGAAACTGAAAGGCAAACGGGTGGCAAAAAAAAAAACTGGCCAGGGCAAGAAGAAGAAGGGCATCGCCTGGTGAACCAGAGGAAACTGAAATACCTTTGCTTTGCCTTAAAAGACTTTTGACGCAGAAACACAGAATCATTTGATGTATTCTTTTATACATAACTGTGGAATTTCTGTTTTTGAATCTCATTCTGTTCAGTGGATTACAAGATTCACGGTATGGGAAATGAACATTTTCTTCTACAACAGAGTCTGTTTCTTAAAAAGTAATTCACTGCAGGAAAATGTTTGTTCTTATGGAACAGCAGTCCATCTTCATGTTAGGACACATTTTAAGAAAGTAAGACCGGTGCAAAATATGTATGATTGTCATATATTCTCTACTACAATTTAAATCTTTTCATAAATAATTTACAGATCTGTGGCTTGCTTTGTTTAGTAAGGTTGTGTATATAGACTGGGTGATATGGTTAAAATCAAGATTACTGGTTCAGCCTCGCGGCTTAGAGGTTGAGACGCTGCCCACGAAGCGCAGTCTCGGGTTTGAGTAGGGAGGTCAGTTGCGTGTAATTCCCTTATTTCTCCCCTTGTTTCGTCTTGTCTCTAGCTGCATATTCTAAGATATAGAAGATGTATGTAAAATCATAAATTAACCTTTTTGTAGATAAAATACTTGTAAAACAACAGATTCTTTTTTCAATTTTTAACCACACTTTGAATCATTAATTTGGAGAGCATAATAACACAATGTGATCACAATAAAATAGACTGCCAGTAAAAGACTGTAATCGAGCCCTGGCGTTACTGTAAATTGTCCCTAATGAGAAAAGTTTTTGGCACACAAATAACACAAAGAATCTTGTCTGTGGAATATTTTATTGACTCCAGTCGGTTCATTACAGATAACAGATGTAACTGCTTGCCCCTAATGTGGTCATACTGTCAAGATACTCTTTGCCACAGACCCGAAGCGAGATATTAACACAATAAAAGAAATACGCTAATCAGAAGCCATTTTGGCACAAATGTTCTGTGATTTCTCTATAAATACAGTCCTAAAATGAATTATCCCTGTTGAACCACCTAAGATACATGATTGTTTAACAGAAGCTTGTGCAAAACCTCGCTAAGCATGTTGCTTACTGCATCAGCTGAACATAAGAAGCGGGGAAAAGACCAACGCGTCCGTGACACTGTCCCTTCCACCAGCCCTCGTCAATCATCTCTATGTTGGTGATGACATCGTCTGGGTTGAAGGAGATCTCGTCATCCGCCTCTGTGTGGGAAAGGAGCGGATTTGAGGACTTGTCTTCACAAATGTTGAGAGATGGTTAACAAATGTCAACAAATTATGAAGTGAAAAGGTGTCATACCTCCTACGTAGTCATAAATTGCTACTGCCCTCTGGCCACCCGTCAGGTCTTCGTAATCGTCATCGATTGCTGTAAAAGCAAACATTAAAAGGAATGAGCGTTTTAGATGCAAAAGGTTTGACATTTAACCTTCAGCCAATTCAGACACAGACCTGTCGGCACAGGAGGAGGCGCTTCAAGAAATTCCTCGTACTCTCCATCACCCTCGTCCACATCTGCTGACCTGTCGGGTAGTGGGGGAGCATCCGGTTCGGGGAAATTGTCCGAACGTGGAGGCAAGTCCGGGCACACGTCGTATTCTGGTTCCTCCTGGAAACACCACAGAATATCTTTGATTTCATGATCTCAAATCCTGGAGATGACCTGAGAAGATTTCCATGTAAGACCTAACTAGTCCCAGTTTGTGTCTCTCGCGTATTACCATTATATTCAATTTAATTCAATTAAAGTTTATTTAAGACTTTTCTAACCACGTGGATGAGAAACTCTGCTGCACTGTAAAAAACAACAACCTGGGAACCCTAGGAATTGATTGGGTGGATTTATCTACACACTTTGTTGCCTTTTTCTTTACCCTCCCCAGTTTTATTTAGTTGTTATAACATAACTAAATATAAAAAAAATTTCAGATACTGATTGACTGTCTAGGATTTGTTGACAATAACAAAAATACTGAATATTGCCAGCCTTCTGGTTTAATGGATGAATGAATTATTCTATTATTTGGTACATCTGAATCCGAGTGTCTTACCTCTGGTTCTGGTTCAGGTATTTCTTGTATCTCTGGCATTTGTTGGAATTCTGGGGGTGTCATTTCATACTCCTCATCTGGAGCCACGTCTGGAACAGGTGGTGGACGAATTTCCTCCTCTCTTCTGCTTTCTTCCTACAAGAAACACAAAATCATTAACATGCATATTGACCATGACCTAATAGTCTGACCTCATTACATGTTTACAGTGCAGTGTGTACATGTTACCTCTTGTCTGCGTTTGGCCACCTCTCGCTCTCTGCCCTCTCTGGCTTGTCTCCTCGCTCTCTCTTCTTCGACTTTCTTCTTGTTCTCTTCATCGGAAGCTTTGGCCATGTTCTCAAAACGTGCCTTAAGTTTTCCTGCACCTGCACTTGCTGCATATTACAGAGAAAAAATATATAGGAATAGAACGCAATAGCAATAATCGTTTGAACATGTGAATACCTAAGCACTGGTGGCTTTGACTGTAGACAGCAGAAAGATGGTACAGTAGGGTTGATTATGGTGAGTGAAAAAAAATGACTTACAGGCCTCTAACGGTTGTGTCTTTTCATATGCAGAGGTAGGAGAGTCCATGTCAGAGAAGCCGGCTGCACTCTAAAAGTGAACAAGAGAGAGGAAGATGTTGTTTTGAAAGGTCAAGATACTCAATTATCAATACTGACAAGTGCTGGAACGATTAGTTGATTAGTCAAAAGGTTCATACATGTACGGGCCATGATATAGCTTTATCTCAGCCAATTGTTACACCACAGTTTGGTCCTATATAGCCCTTTGTAAATTATAGAGTGTGGTCTAGACCTACTCTATCTGTTAAGTGTCTTGAGATAACTCTTGTTATGATTTGATACTATAAATAAAATTGAATTCAATTGAAAACAAAGGTTCAGCACTGGTGCCCTAAGCTTGATGGAAACCTCTGCCAAGCCAAATGAACTACACCCTCTATTCTTGGCTTCAACAATGGTGGTATTTTACAAACACACACACACACACGCACACACACACACACACACACATATATATATATATATATATATATATATATATATATATATATATATATATGTGTGTATACACAACCAAGCTGGTACAACCCTATATTACTTGAAAATTATAGATAGAGTTTAATGAGCAACAGTTGAAAAAGCCTAACAATTGTGTAAATAAAGATCAAAACCCAAATAATCAATATTAATGCCAACAATATGTAACTTGACAATTAATAGTGTAATGTCAACATTCATGCCAAAAGGCTTATTTGAAACCTATTCAAATGAAAATTGGGAATTTTGATTTGGGGAATTTATACTATTTCAATACATAACACACTCTAGTCAATTAATCAGAGAAATAACCTCCTTAATAAAAATTAAAAAAATTATTAGTTGTAGCTGTAATACTGACCTTATCCATGCGGTCTGCTTGAACTCCATAACGACCTCCAAAACCTGCTGAATAATCTAAAGAGAGATACATTTAATCAGTCTGATGTACTACACTGCAAGTAATAGTATATTATAAAATATTTGTGTCTCTCCTTACCTTTTTGTGACTGGTGTTTCTCCGTCTCGCTCTTATAATCATAGCCCAAAGCAGCTTTATCCACTTTCTCCTTCTCAACACCAAACTTCCCCCCAAATCCCTTTGAGTAATCTGAACGCAAAATGAATAAATGTCAGGCAAAGGTGTAAAAAACTGACAAATGCTATAACTTTAACGTACCTTTCTGTGACTGGTGCTTCTCTGTTTCTCCTTTATAGTCGTACCCCAGAGCAGCTTTATCCACCTTCTCCTTCTCCACCCCGTACTTTCCTCCAAATCCCTTAGCATAGTCTGGTGAAAACAAAGATGCAAAATTAAGCAAATGTCAAAGCAAATAGTGTGAAAACTGACAAATGCTTCAACTTAAGCTCACCTTTTTGTGACTGGTGCTTCTCTGTCTGGCCTTTATAGTCGTACCCCAAAGCGGCCTTGTCCACTTTTTCCTTCTCCACCCCGTACTTTCCTCCAAATCCCTTTGAGTAATCTAAAAACATATGGACTGTGAGGAAAACTCATTCTGTTTGGTAGCAACTTCCAAAAAGGAAAATATTGTACTGTAAGTGAGAAGGCTTCTTTAAAGTTGGACAGATAGCTTACCTTTCTGAGATGCATGTTGCGACACCTCTCCTTTGTATTCAAAGCCCATGGCAGTCTGCACAGACAACACACAGGTTGCATTTCAGGTTCATATCTTTCTTCAAAGATCCCTTGGGTTTTAAGACATTTAAAAAAAATACTCTGCTTTGAATAACTTGTGTCTGATATGGCTTTCCTACAAAAAAGTTTATTTGACCACGATTGGCTCCCAAACTAGTTGTAATGTCACAAAATCATGCTCGTAGACTAGTTACACATGAGATTTAAACTGAGATTGAAGGTATAAGCAGACAAAACTTCTTTCAGTTTCAAACCTTGCACGAACATCATCCATTGAAGGTCAAACACCCAAATGAAGTAAGAATAAAAACAAATCTCTAAGATAAGGGGGAAATCTACTTGTCATCTTACCTTGTCGACGCGGTCTTTCTGAACACCAAATTTTCCGCCGAACCCTTGTGCCGCATCTTTCTGGGAGGAGTGCTGCTCGACTTGTGCCACATAGTCGTGCCCCAAAGCCACCTGAACCGTAAAGATGCATTTATGAACAGATTCCGCCTACAGCCTACTGTGTTTTATATGAGCAGTGGATGCAGAGTAAAGGATAAAATAGATCAAATCTGGCACTAACTAAGAGGATCTTATCACCATATTTTGAATATCAAAAATAAATATTTGTCTACCTTGTCCATTCTGTCTTTTTCGACTCCAAACTTCCCTCCATATCCGTATGACGCTTTGGGAGTCTGATCCTTCTGCTTCCCCTGCTCGTGCTCCACAGCGACATTTTTTCTGAGCTCCGCAACACTAGGATTAAAAGATTAAATTAAAGAAAGTGTGAACATATTTGGAGGCAATTGGGATATCAAATAAAGACATAAATTAGAAGGTAGAAGAAAATAACAGGGTTTTAAGGCTAAAAATAAATAATTTACTAATATGTTGTAAGCCACTAATACAAGCAACTTTGTGGTTGCCAGGGTTGTGAGAAATCCCTTAGCTGTTGTTTATTCTTCCTGTTATTGGAAATGTTGGTTAACAGATGCTTTCAGATTTAACACTTCCTAATAAGGCATCAAGTCAAGAGTTATATAAGTTAATAAGTTGTTAATAAATGGATTTTGGTCAACTCGGTACACGTTGCATTGCCCAGAGTGTCTATCTGAAGAACTAAATAAATAACTAGACTGGGTAAACCCAGCACGATCTGCTGTCGATTTGATTTTGCCCTGTAGTTCATAATACTAATAATAATAATAATGTTCAATCTTAAAAGATTGAGCTTGGTCTGGTAAACTATATAAAAAGATAAATTGAGTGTCCCTGCTGGAGGAGGAGGATTCTTAACAACCAAGCAAGTAACAACTTATAAACTCTTAATAAAGCGTGACGTATCAGGAAGTAGTATCTACATTTGTGAGCAATCTTTAGTCCTATTTTACATCTAGCACTACTCCCTAAATTTAGAAAGCTTTGTGGTTTAAATCTCACTGACAAGTGTCATCATTATATAGTATCCATATTAGGAGAGATTTGCTGCCTGACAGCTTGTTCTCTGCTCTCACTTCCTCTTCCTGTTGCTACACAGCACCCACTCCGACCTACATTTCTCTACATTGTCTAAAGATTTGTTAATTTCCAAACGGACACAGTTGTGCATCTCTAACCTGATGTGCTCTTTTCGTCCTGAACCCTCGATGGTCTTTGCTCCCCACCTCTGCTCCTGCTCTGATACATCATTCTGAAACACAAAGTCAGAAAGGGTTTGACTGACGCACATATATTTTTCCCCACAGTGATACACGTCTCCAGGAGTATACAATACCTCAAAGTCAGGGTCTGTCTCCCAGTCGTCCCCCTCTGCAGCCACCTTCATGTTCACATTGTGGCCCACGACTGACTTCCACATCTGGAACACATCAAAACACTATGAGCCACAATGAAGACAGTATATAACTCTGATTAATGATCATGTGTTCACAACTGGACATATTCAAAAGTGGCATATTTCTATGCACTGAGAGTCTAATCACTGTTTATTTATTATGACTAAACATACAAATGTACAACCATAAGCTCTGACCACCATTTGCTGAAGTCTCAAAAAGGAAGTTCTTTTCAACAAGCTTCATTTCCCCATAATGAAACACATATTATTCAAGAGAAATACTTTCTGTAGCTTTAAATCCTCTGTAACACACTGAAAATAATAGCATTTATTGAGGGAGGCATACAAAAACATTCTCTATATTCATCTAATGCTAGGTTACTGATTGACACTTTTAATATCCTTTTTTATCATGTTTTACGGTCATAAATAGTGTAGGAAAGTTATTAATAGAAGTAATATTGAACATAACATTGGACATACAGGTAGGCCACATAATAATATATAAATGCTAATGTTAGCCCTTCCTATTTTACTGTATTGTTTCAGCATTTTTGATGTCATCCATGTTTTGCACGGTTTACAGTACAGTTTATCAGCTTAAACTACGTCTGCCTAAACCTACTTCCTTAATAAAGATGAATGAAATTAAAGCACATACAGGCTTGTTAGAGTTAGTCTGAAGAAGAAAAAATGTCATTACCTTTTAGTTGTCACGGTAATATATGTGTTTAAGTTGATATTACACCGACTGGTCTTCACTCAAGTTGTGACAGTTTGATGGACGACAAGTGAACGCGGATCTAGCACATGAACGCGCGTTGATGTAGCTAAATAATAGTACAAATGTCCATTTTATCATCGTACTTTAATTAATAACACGTATACGGCGCTGCTATTGTATTGCTATGTTGTATTAGATATGTATATGTAGTATAAAAAAATAATAAAAGGCTTAACAAAAAGAAAGAAATAAGGAGTAAGAAATGCTGCATTCAAGTGCGTACATTAATCCGAGATTGAACGAGCAGACAAAGTGGTGATAGTGATAGGAGTAAACAGGGTTGTTAGCATACAGGAGCTGCTATAACTACGAACACTGCCAATTATCACTATTGTAGTTACTGTTTCTTACTTTAAAACTATTTTATAAGAAATGAAATGCAAAGTCAGCTACAACCGTTGTATTGTAGTTACACCACTTGGGGGCAGACTCACACAGTTTAAACTAGTACCCTTTATTTTTTAAATATAGGGCACTATTTCAAACACAATAGCCCACAGTGATAGGAAAAAATGGGAAAAATGTTTGAGTACTCAAGACTTTAGGGCCACAGTGACCAAACCATACATCCATGGACTAAACAAGTTAACCCTTGTTCTATTAGATTCAGGCACATGTAAGCACACTATTTAAATGAAATACAATAACCTCCCTCTAGGAAAGTTCACATCCTGCATGAACAATTTAAATATACTATTTTTTGTAGCCACTGGCTCCGTTTCGTTGATTCATTAAACTAAATCTGTACTATATTAACTTTAATAATTCATAACCGACATCAGTACAGCCAGACACAATTCAGATGTTTAATCTTTATTATGTGCTATAAGCACTTTTGCAAAAAGTGATAGTGACTGAAGTCTCAGCAAAAACAGTGTTTATATCAGCCTTCCTCCCATATAATAATACATTTTGTTTATGGGTGCCTTTTTATGACACTCAAGGACACCTTACACATACAAATATGAAGCATTGTCATCACACCAGCGCTTAATTGTCATGTCACTCCCATATTTAGAAATGTTTGCTGAAATGGCAAAATCACTGATTAATGATACCCATTTCTTAATTACTTCATAAAAGGGAAAACTTGCATTAATTAACTGAGCCCAAAAAACGGTAAACAAAAGTCCTACTGTAAGTAAAAAATAAGTCCCAATGTCTGTATTTTTTTTTCTACAGACACAAATAAGCAAATAATTAATGCTTGACAAGATCTGTCCCTGGTCCTGGATCTAAACCACCAACATTTTTATTACATTTTAGTTTTCTATACAGCCCTTTTGTAACAGTTATTTACAGTATATTTCAGTGTGTAAGATATAAAGAACATAAGAAATTGATAGAGAAGATGAGTACAGAGGGATCATTTCACCAACAGTGAGCGATTAAATAAACAAGAATCAAGAGGATGACGTCAATATTTATGTAGGTGGTGAATAATTCTAACTGTTATGGGCAATAAATTATGCTACATCAGAATAGTCTATAATGGTATAGATATCATTAGAAAACACAGCAGTCTTTCTCCTCTGGAATGAACCCACACTGTGGTAACATGAATAACTGCTTCCTCTGCCATAAAAAACTACAGAGCAAACTGTAAAATCTAAATCTGTGCAACAGAATCATGGACAGGGAATCTTGTTGGATATGCAAGAGGGAAACCTACATCCAGATGACATACATAATACATGTACATATGTACAAATATCACTATAATGCTCCCTTTTTTAAATGCGATTTATATAAGAGGAAAAGGAAACACACAATAGGAATGTGTAAGAACAGAAATTGCACTGTGCTCCGTTTTTGTGCATAAAATGAGTAGAAGAAGAGGAGACTGGGCTATAACAGCATGTCCTGAACCTCAAGCCATCTTAAAAGAATAGTTCCACATCTTGGGAAATATGCTTATTTGCTTCCTTGCCAGAGACAAGATTGATACCACTAATAAACTAGGCTCGCTGTGTCCAACGGTAACAAAATCCCCCTAAAAGCCCCTCTAAAGATGACTAATTAACACGTTATTTCAAAGAGACAATTTTCCGTTTTTCAAGAGTCAGCACAGGTTGCCAGGCAACTGCTCAAACCGGATCACAGAATACTGTGCAACACCGCCGGTGTTCTGATGATTTATGCTGCCTTGTTGAAAAAGCATACCTAATGTGTTTGTGTGCATTTTCGTGACTATTATAATATAATTATGTATGTTTTTGATTACAAACAGGGGTAAGTGTACGGTAAGAATACGGGGAGCATATGTTGATACTCAGTAGTTAAGGTATTTCGATAAGTCTCGCCATCGCCAGACCTTACTCCACAGTGCTGCAGAGTAAGGTCTGGCTCCTCTACACATACATTCCTGGTTGGGTGCTTTGAATTTGTTTAATCCAATCACAATCATCTTGGCCGGCGCTAAGCTCCGGACGCAGAGATGATGGCTCTGCAAAATGGTCTCGGGAGGGAACTTGTTTTGGTGAAAAAAAAAAAAAAGATAAATTAAGGTTTCCCTCAAAGTCATACAAGAGCAACATAGTTAAAACCAATGACAACAACATCCTATATAAATCTACATACTTTGGCTAAAAGATGAAGTCGTGTAAAGTGCAACATTTGGGTGTAGAAGATCTGTCACACCCTTATACAAAATAAAACATATTGATGGCTTGGGTTAGGTCTGTGTCACGTTTCCATTTTCTTTCCCCCTCCTCTCTCTAACTCGATCTCTTATCCGTCAGGGTTTTTTTTTTTGTTTAAAAGAAGCTGGTTTCAGAGGTATCCGCCCAGACACAGCAGCAGCAGGACGTGCACAGTGAGCAGATAGAGGCTGAACAGCAGAGGGGTGCGCTGGCGGGAGCAGAAGGCCACTCTGAGCATTCGCATCCAACCCGGGCCACTTCTCCGAGTCTGCACGAGACAGATGACAAGGTTACGGGAAACATTCAGCTCATAAGTCTTTATTATTATAGTTATTAAGATGACAGATGAGGTGGTACAGCACATTAGTGGCGCCTTACTCGAGTGACAGCTCCTTCCGGGTCGATAAAAACAGCAGTCTCTGAGTGATCCTCTTCTTGTGCAGGGTGCCATTTAGCCTGGCTATGACTATTAATAATAATAATAATAATAATAAAAACAGATGTTAGCTGTCATATTTGGTAACTAAACAAATTTATCAGAGCTAAAAGATGAATAATTCACCTGCAGAAAAACAACAGAAAGCATATTAAAGAACTGTTTGTCAACGGTTATTACAGAATATGACCATTAGTCTCGACATTATACAATTTAAAACATTTAATCAAGAACAATCTAATGATCAATGTTTCTTAGTCTTCTATTAGAATTATTTGAGTATCATTTGGTTTTGGACCATTTGTTAGACCAAAAAAAGCAAGATTTTAAGATTTAAACTTGGTTTTGGTACAATTGTAACGTACATTTTACGCTATTTTCATTTGATGGACCAAACAATCAAGAAAATACTTATGAATAAATAAATTCTTATAAATAAATACTTAACTAACCATTAGTTGCAGCCATAGCATATTTATGGTGTATATGGTACCACTATTTGTTTTTATGCTTCTTGTTGTGTATGCTAGATACTCGGAATGTGAAGATATTCTAGTTTTAGTAGGTTACAAGCTGTAAACAAAACAGTGACATATTGCCTTTCTAAATTGATATTGTTGGCAAATCATTGCTTATTTACACATGTAGCAGTTTACAGTTGTAGCTTTGTTTTGGTCTCCAGCAACTCCTGAGGGAAATATCTGGCTCTTTAGCTGCTAAATGCTCCACTAGTTCACTAGCTAGTGGCTAACTTTGTGTGTCTGTAGTTTGTAGCTGAGAAGGTAGTGTACAGTGGGTTCATTAGAGCTTTTTTTGCTAAATACATCTGGCTCTTGCAAAAAAACTCTGATGAGAGTGGTTAAAGTGAATCAAAAATAGTGAAGAAAAGTGGGCCGAAGAACCAAAAAAAAGACCCTTAAAAAAGCTCTGTAGAGCTAAGGAGAACTGCAGTCAGATGCAACTCTAAGTTTTTCACTATTAGCCACCCTTTCATATTACACAGTCATTTAACCTACTGTTAATATAATAGTATTGATTATAGCAGCTTTAATTTCCCTTTCCCTTTATCTTGTCACATTTGATACCGTTTGAGTCGATCCTGTGTGTCCATCAGCTGCTCCTCAGCAGCCACCCTCTGCTGCATCTCTTCATCCAGCCTGATTCAAAAGAGTTTAACATTGATTATACTTTACTTTAATACTTGTAACAGTATTTCTGGTAAGGTTTGACCTATACTATACCTTCTCTGTAGCTCTTTGACCTCAGCTACGTATGCGGGGCTGTCTACCAGGCCACTGCGCTCCTGTGGGGCTCCAGGAGCACTGTCCACTTCCTCTGTGCCCTGTAGAGAAGAGAACGACTGATGATTTTATAGTTTATATTATGCCTTCTGCGAGCCACGTTTCTGGAGGGCCAATTAAGACTTCTAACACGACTGAGGGTCCAATTATTTATCCCCAACGTGGTATGAGATGTGGAAGCAAAAAGACAAAGAATGACACAAACGCACAAACTGGGGGTATTTGTGTCAGGGGTCCCAAGTCCAAATCAACAATACGGCTTTTCGCAATGCCACCATGCACAGAATCTATTATTTCCCATTACAGTCATAAGTACATGCAAATGTTAACCTCTCTCTGATAGTGTTCCTGCTGAAGTTTGGGCTTGTGTGCGCGGGCTTCCTCCAGCATGGCGGTGAGTTGCCGCAGTTGTTGGTCCCGCTCCGAGAGTGTGGCGAGGGTCTGCTGCTTCAGCTGCTCTGCTTGAGCCATCCAGTCAATACGCTCCAGTCTAATAAAGCACATGACAAATGAACATACAATAAAAGGCTTTTGTGCCCTTTTGCTTTGTCAAAACGGTGACTATGATGACATAATGCCTGCTCTGTGGCTCACCTGAGAGTTTCTATTTCCTGCTTGCCCATTTCCACCACATTCTCTAGCTGCATTATGACACCCAGTAGGTCTTCATTCTTGTTCTTCTCCTCAAACAGCTCCTGGCTGATTTTAATCAGCTCTCCTGCTCCCAGTCGAGCCAGCTCCGACTTCTGCTTCTTGAGCTCAGATGACTGGGTTTGAAGCTGCTCCAGCTGCACACAAAGAGAAAAAAATATATATGACAACATAATACAACTGCTTGTTCAAAAGGTCAATGCTCACATCATTTATATTCTTTGCCAGAAGAGTTGTGATTATCGGTGTGTTTCTGACTAAAATACTGATATTTATGATGACATGTAACTCACCAGTCTCTCCCTGTCATTCTGCAGGGCTTGTAGTGCGTTCTTCAGCCCCCACACTTCTCCAGTGGAGCCTCCAGGGCTGCTGTGTGCTGCGTGGCCACCTGCCTTGCTCATCTCTTCCAGCTTCTGGCTCAGTTCCTGGACCTTGCTTACTGCCTGGTCCCTGCTGTCCTGCAGGGAGGCCATGGCTTTTGAGAACGAATGGTTCTCTGCTTTCAGCTGCGCCGTTGCCTCTTTCTCCTGTAACAGATTCTGTTCAACAGCCAGCAAGTCTCTGGCCAACTCTGCCACCCTCTCCTGAGCACTCTCTGACTCTGTCCGCATCACACCTCCCTCCCATCGCAGCTCAGCTAGCTCTTTGCTCCTGCTCACCTGCTCTTGTCTCTCCTTGAGTCGCCTCTCCTCCAAAGCCTCCACTTGTTCTTTCGCTGCTTGCAGCTGCTCCCTCAGCTTCTCAACTTCCGCACCGGGAGCGTTGATCACCTGTGACGCTGTCCTAACGTCAACAGCCTGGCTAAGAGTCTCCCTTTCCACTCGGACTGCTTCTACTCCCGTCTCTCTGGCTCTGCTCACGCTCTTTACCTGACTTTCCAACTCATTGCGTTCCTTTTCCAGAGAGGCAATACGCTCTCGCTGAGCTGCCAGAAGCTGTTTGTGTTGGGAGTCCTTCATGCTCAGGACTTGGTTAAGTTCGTTACGGTAGCCGTGAAGCTGAGCAGACAGCTGGGCCTTTTCGGCATACAGGTCGTCTCTCTGGACCAGCAGAGAGCGCAGCTCTTCTTTCAGGCTGTTGTTCTCCCCTGCCGCCTCTTGGATCAGACCGTCCTTTTCCATTATCACCTGAGACGCAATACAAATATTATATTGGCTATTGACTAAAACAAGCTCAGCTTCAGATATTATAAGCTTTAGGTTTTTTGTGCATTACCTGCAGGTGTTTCTCCTCCAGCTGTTTGTACATGTTGAGGACTCTGTCCCTGTCATCCTGCAAGGAGCCCATGGCCTTCATGAAAGAGTCCAGTCTGGCTTTTCTGTTGTTGCTCTCTTCCTCTGCCTTTCGAAATTTTTCTTCCAGATCCCGCACTTCCCCTCTTCTCTGCTCCAGCTCCTTCTCAGCCTCTTCTGCCCTGCTGTCGGCCTCCTTTCTAGCCTCCTCTGCAGCCTGGGAAACAAAACACACATGAATGGTGAAAAATGTGTCATCCGAGAACAATATAGAGCATGTACTGTAGATGAAAACGTGTTAAAACCTGAGTGACAGCTTGCTCCTTCTCCCCCAGCATTTCCACCTCTCTCTTTTCCTTTTCATTTAACTCAGTCTGCAGACTCTCTGTCAGGGCCTTAGAGGACCTCAGGTCGGTCTCTAGTTGCTCCACGTTCAGACACAGCCGCCTCTCTTCTGCCTCCCTCTCCCTCAGCTCAGTCCTGGCCTGGTCGACTTCACCCTGCAGCCGACCTACAGCCTCCTCCAGAGCTCTGGCCCTCTGAATGAGACTCTCGACCTCATTTTTCAGAGCATGGGCTTCATTTTGTGCAGACTGCAGCTCAGTTGTAGTTTGCCGAAGCTTGCTCCTCTCCTCCTCTAGGGCAGTTTTGCTTTCTGTAACTTTCTTTTCCTCCTCTTCCAGTTTCAGCTGGCAATCTTTGATTGCTTTCTCTAGTCTGAAAGAAAAGAAATGTTGTGAGTTTTGAGCTAAAAAAGCTGAACATAATCAGGGAAATAAGACAAATACAGTGAGAAGGTTTTTACCTGTCGACTGATAGCTGAAGTTCCTCTCTCAGGGCAGATTCTCTCTGAAGCTGTTCTGCCAGTTCCTTGGCCCGTGTTTCAGCCTCCCGAACTTCAGCCTCCTTACCCTGCAGAGCATCTTTAAAACGAGTCTCCCATTGTCGGGTCTCGTCCAAAACTCTGTCACGGTCATCTTGCAGTGAGGACATGCAGCGTGAGAAAGCGGCTAACCTGGCCAGAGACTCGTCCAGACGGGCTTGCATCTCCTGGGCCCGTCTCTCGGCTGCTTCTGCGACCTCTCGGGCCTCCAGAGTGGCTTCCTCTTCCCTGTCTCTTTCTCGGTCCACCTCTTCCAGTCTCAGCTCCATCTCCTTCAGTTCGGCTCCAAGCCTAAATCTCACAGAGTCGAGGGTTTGCTCTGCCTCTGCTTTCATCGAGGCCTCCTTCTGTTGGGCATTCTGTTCAAGGGTCGTTTTCTCCGCTAAAGCCTCGCTTGCCTTCTTCTGAGCCTCATCCAGCTGAGATTTGCAGCTAGCCAACTCTGCTTGAGTCCTTTTCAGGTCTTCAACAGTTTTGGAAGTCTCCAGTTGGGACTGTTCTAGTTTGTTGTGGAGCTCTTCGTGGCCTTGCCTCAGCGCCTTAGCTTCTTTACCTAGTTCACTGATCCTTTCCTGGTACTTGATGCAGTCCTTCTGCAGCTGACGGACCTCCAGCTGCTTCTCCCTCAACAGTTCTTCCAGCTGACGTGCTCTGCTCTGGCTGCCTTCTCGGACCCTCTGAGCAGACCTCAGCTGTTGCTCCAGCTCCCTCTGCTTACCAGACTCTGCTTCAGCTTCGGCTCTCTGTCTCTGGGCTTGCCTCATGTCCTCCTCCAGCCTGGCAGCCCGGTCGCTCTCACTCTGAGCCTCGGCTTCCAGCTCGGCACGCTCTCTCTCCAGCCTCTCCACCTCCCGCTGCAGCTCAGCGAGGTGCTCCCGGTTGTCTGCTGCCTCTTGCTGGTAGCCAGCGATGCTGCCGTTGAGCTGAGCCAATTGGTTCATCAGACGCTCCTCCAGGTTATCTTTCTCAGTTTCGAGGCCTCTGAGCAGCTCTTTGAACTGGGCTTCCCTCTTTGAACCCTCTTCAATCAGGCTCTTTTCTCTCTCTTCGCCCTCTTGGAGACACTTCTCTAGAGAGGCCACAAGGCTCTCCTTTTCTCTACTCTCCTGAAGATCTCGCTCAAGAGAGGCCAGCTCAGCTTTGAGCCTAGCCTCCTGTTCCTGCCACAGTTCCCTCTCGGCATTAACAGCTGCCTCCATCTCCCTCATTTTATCCTCTAATAAAACTTGAATACTTTCAGTCATTTCTGCTTTTTCTTTTTCCTCAGTAGGTTGTGAATGTGTTTCTGGTGCATGCACTGCAGCTATTTGGTTAGCTGCTGTGTCTTCTTCTTTGTCTTCATACTGACTCTCAACAGGCTCTGCTTTGGTCATGATTATGTCGGATTGCTGGGCAGTGATAACCTCTTCTACAACGGGGGCTGAGCTAAGCAGTGTAGCATGAATTATGTTGTCTTCTTTCTCTCTTGTTTGGTCGAGTTGTTCCCTCAATTCTTCAATCTGCTGCCCTAAAGAGTCCCTTTCTGCCACTGTAGTGTCTAACTCAGCTTTCAAAGCCCCCAGCTCATCGTGAAGTCTTTCCACCTCAGCTTTGAGAGCCCTGCCCTCTCGTTTTATTACATTCTTGTCCTGCATCTCACTAAGTCTCTCATTCTCCTCCTCTAACTCCATTATTTTCTGCTGCTTTGTTTTGGCAAACTTTCTCATTTTGTCTTTCACCGAATCCACCTCTTTCTGCGACTCTTCCGCCCGTCTTTCGGCATCCTGCTTCGCAGCCTCCTGCGTCCTCACCTTGGCCGCGAGCTCTTGTCTCTCCTGCCTGGCAGCTTCCAGGACTCGTCTCACTCGCTCTGCTTCATCGCTCACGTTTTCGTACGACTTGAGCAGAGTCTCGTACTCGTCCTTCATGCCTTGAACTTTTTCCTCCCATTCTCTGCAGGTTCTGGCAGCTTCTTCTTTCGCTTGGTCTACTTCTCTCTTACAGGCAGCTTTCTCACTCAGTATGCCCTCCATGGCCAGTTTGAGGCTCTCACAGGATGATCCTAGGCTTTGGTTTTCCAGTAATGTCCGGTCAACCTCATCAATCAGTCGAACTTTTTCCGCTCTCAGCTTCTCCAGCTCATCTTGTGCCGACTCCATTTTCTGCTGCAGTTCAGCTAGGAGCTTCTCAGTTGAAGCTAGGTGTTCCTTCTGGGTTTTGTTTTCTTTTAGGGCCTCTTTGCGAGAGATCAGGGCAGCCTGAAGTTTCCGTTGCAGCTGCTGGTTCTTTGCCTCGCTGTCTTTTTCTTCCTCTTGCTTCAGTGGGAGCTCGACCTCTAACCTTTGGGTTTTTTCTTGCTCAGCCTTCAGTTCTTCCTGTAAAGAAAATATTCGCTGATCCTTCTGAGTCACTGTGTCCTGCATTGAGCGTATGAGAGAGTTCTGCTCGCTAAGCTGCTGGCTTAGCTCCGTGATTTCATGGTTCTTACTGACAAGGAACTGCTTAAAGTCCTCCACTTCGGCCTGAAGAGTTGTAATTGAGAATGTAGAATCTGCAGATTCTGTTTTGGCGGCAGCGTCCATCTCTGCTTTCAGGGTTTCAGCGTAAGACTCAGCCCGGTGATACTTTTCTCTAAGATCATTAATTTCCCCTGAGAGTGCATCAATCTGTCTTTCCTTTTCTCGTAATGCTTGTAGCTCTTTGCCCAATTCCAATAAGTCAGCCTCCTTCAGTGACAAACTGGTCTGGGTTTCCTGCAGCTGCTTCTCTAACTCTGTGTTAGCCATCCGCACAGTCTGGATCTCTCCTCTGAGAGCTTTCACAGATTCCTCCATTTGTGCAGAAAGGAGGTCCGACTGCTCTGCAGGACGCTGAACTGAATCGCTGGATTGGGGTTGCGATGAATCAGTCTCAGATGTGGCAAAATCCACCCAATCCTCTTGGACCCAATCACCTGCTGCTTGCTTTGCCAAACTTTCAGCCAGTTGCGTGGTCTCGTGGTGAGATTCTCTATTGGTGCTCACTTTTTCTTCTAATTCTCTCAATTTAGTGAGAAGAACTTCTCGCTCGCCGCTCTGCACCTCAAAACGTTCCACGAGCTCGCTGTATTCTTCTTTCTGCTGCTTCAGCTGTTCACGGTGGTGCCTATCTTTCTCTTTTGCTTTGCGGATTGTTTCCTTGCGAGATTCTTGGGCCTCCTGAACTTTTTTCTGAAGGGTTTCACACTCTGCTTCAAGAGAGACCACTTGGGATTGTAACACAGTTGTTTCAGAAGAACTGTCAGTCTGCTGAGAGTTTTCAGCTTCTTCACTTAGCTTTCGATTCAGAGCAAGCGTCTCATTGAGAACTTGATCCTGCTGGCTAATTTTCTGTTCAAGAGTTTCAACTGCCTCTTCTTTGGATCTTAAAGCTTGCTCGAGTTCAATGACTTTAGCCTCCATTTCTCGAAGCTCACGTGCTCTAGATTGTTCAACCTCTGGGATGTCTGCAGGAGTTTCTGCCTTTGCAGTTTCATCTCGCTCTTTCCATTTCTTTGCTTCTACCTCAAATTCAGCCACCTTCCTCATGAGCTCTTTGCGTTGCACAAGTGCAGCCTGCAATTTCTTCTTTGTGGTTGTCAGCTGGCTTTCCAGCACTCCTTTCTCCTTTCGCAAAGTACCAAGTTCATCATCTACATGAGCAGCTGAGTCTTCAGAACTCCCTTTCTGTTTCTCGTCTCTGACTTTCTCAAGGTCCACTATCTGCCCCTTCAGTTTATTGACCTCACTGTCTGTCTGGAACTTCTCTTCTTCTGCTTGGAGGAGCTTAGCAGACATGCTGTCATTGAGCTCCATCACCTCTTGCTCTTTTTGGCTGAGACGAAGCTGTAGCTCACTGATCTCAGAGTCCTTCTTTGACAAAGTGTCATTGTTGAGCTCTGATGTTTGAGAGTATTCCAACATGCTGTTTTCCATGTCTTGCAGCCTCCTTTCAAGCTCAGAGGAGAGGAGCTCTCTTTCCTCCAGCTGAGCACTCAGCATCCTGGCCTGCCCCTCCTGCTCAGAGAAAGCTTGACGAGCCATTTCCAGTTCTGTCTGCAGGGCCTGGATCTTCTCGTCCTTAGTTTTACTTTGAGTGCTTAAAATGTCTAACTGTTCTTCTAGAAGCTGCATTTCAACACCGCGTTTCTCCACCACTGAGCTGCTTTGCTGAGAGAGCTTGTCCAGCTCCTCTCTGGCTGACTTCAGTTCTTCTATAAAGCCATTGGCCTGGGACTCGGCCTCTTCTTTGGCAGCAGCAAGGCACTGTGTTTCTTCTTCCAGGTTCTTGATTTTCTCCTGTGACTCTGCAGCTGCCTCTCTGAGCCTCTGAAGCTCAGCCAAAAGCTCACTGTACCTCTTCTGAAGTTCCTCAGCCAAGGCCTGAGCAAAGACCTGGCCAGAGGGGACGTCTCCATCTGTGGTGGAAGAACTCTGCTGAGTTAGATGAACTTGTACAGTCTCTCGGATGATGACAGAGGACGACTCAACTTGAACTGTGGATGTTTCCTGCTCCATGCTCGTCGCCTCCCATGACTGCAGCTGCAGCTGGCCAAAGTCCTGCAGGATGGACGGCCACTCCTGGCCTCCATCTTGATTGACAGCTTCCAGGAGGGTCCAGCTGCTGTGGGCCACCTCTGAATCACTGCTGGCGACCATCTCATCTGAGGAGGTCCCTTTGGATTCTTCTGGGGACTCAGACTGGTGTCCAATAAGCTCTGGGCTGCTCTCGTTATCAGCAGGAATGGAGAGGACTGAGGTGTCCTGAGCAACTAAGGTGGTGTCCTCTTCTTGTGTGTCGTCCAGGAAGCCAGGAAGGGCTGCACAACTGTCATGGAGGGCCGTGCTGGCATCGTGACCTTGATCTGGAGTCTGACTGTAGTTTTCACATGATGCAACCCCACTGAGGGACTCTCGTAAGGCAACCAGCTCATTGTCTTTTTCTAAAAGCTGCTGCTCCAATTCCAGTATGTGTGCTGTGGAAGTCAACAAAGTAATTAGAAAAAAAACATTGTATGGCATTTCTTCTCCAGAAAAATAACTTTAGGTCTAATTGATTATCAAAATAGTTGACGATTAATTTAATCATTTAATTATTTTTAGCTTTAAAATCATCCTAATTTATATGCACGTGTGAGCATACTGAGCTTGACCATTATATTGGATTCTGTTTCCATATAATGTATACATTTTATTTTGGGAGAACAAATGCAGTTTTTGTACCTTTATTAGCTTCAGATAAATCCTGTGCAGCTGGTTCAGTCACATCACCTCTTTCAGATGTCTGAAAAAAAAAAAAAAAAAAAAAGAGAATTAGCAGGATTGGAACTTTTACAATATTATGATTCAACATTTACTGGAGAAAAAAATCCTGTATAAAAAGAAAGGGGACAACACTTTTAACACTCTATATGGCCTCTATGGTTGTTCTTAAATAAGGCTGTAACGTGAGGGGAAGGTCGGATAATAACAGTGGATCAGTGCAGAGGGGATTAGGCGCACTTCTTCACACTGAGTTGAAGTATTGTCCTTCTATGACCCTGCACCTGTCCTGTCCTGTCTGAGACTCAGACACATGTTATGACCCTGGACCAGTTGTAGAGGATAAGACCAGTCGGACTGCCCTGCTCTCTAAATAAAAGTTCTGCAAACTGTATTTTAATGAAAGAGTGGAAACACAACAACACGGTTGTCTGACTTTGTAGATCGACTACTAAGAACTACTTTAACTTCTTAAACCTCAGCTTATACTAAGCTTCCAGTCCCACATCTCCCACGTCAACACCTTTTCTTAATCATATAAACAGAGACACAGAAAAACTCATAACGAAGGCTGAAACTTTGAAGTTAAAGCTTGCAGAGTACCACAAAGCTTATTTAAGGTTTTACTTTTGAAGTTCCCATCACAAGTAAAACAAACTGCTAATTTATGGTGTCAAGCAGGTAATGATTGCAGAACGCACAGTGATTAAATCAGACGGACCACATTTTGAGGCGGTCAGGTTTGCACTGTGATCGAATCTCAGCCAGCGTGAGTGCAGTCCGTACAGCATGACCACATTCTTAAGAAGAAAACCCACACAGCAAGTTGAAAGGTTAACTGCTCTTCCTGCTAGCTTAAGCTGCCTGGCAAAAACTACAAGTGGCAGCTACAAGTCTTTCCTGACAAAAAGGGATTTCATTAATTTACATATCTAGATCCAATCCCATCGCAGGCCGAATCGAGAGAACGCATTTTTATATGTAAATGCCTGTGGCTTGGATGCCATTATCCAGATAATGCATACAGATACAGAGCATGTGTTAAAGGAACACGCCGACTTACTGGGAATTTAGCTTATTCACCATAACCCCCAGAGTTAGACAATTAAGTCAATACATACCCTTCTCATCTCCGTGCGTGCTGTAATGCTGTCTGACGGCTCCAGCGGCATCAGGCCAGCACAGAACATGCAGGTGAATGGTTCCAGTAATCCTACTGCTCCGAATAAGTGACAAAATAATGCCAACATGTTCCTATTTACATGTTGTGATTTATAGAGTCACATGCTGTGACTATACAAATCACAACATGTAAATAGGAACATGTTGGCATTATTTAGTCACTTTTGTCACAATTCAGAGCAGTAGGCTAGTTGGAACCAGTTACCTGCAGGATCTGTGCTGGGCTAAGCTAATGCTGGAACCGTCAGACAGCGTTACAGCACGCATGGAGATGAGAAGGGTATGTATCAACTTGTCTTACTCTGGGAGTTATGGTGAATAAGCTAAATTCCCAATAAGTCGGCGTGTTCCTTTAATATACCAGTGTAAAGTAGACAAATTTGCACTGACCAATAGAACTTGAAGCTCCAACTGTTGTATCTTGGCAGTGGTTTCCTCCTGTTCTGTGGTTTTTCTGTCCAGTTGTTCTGAAAATCAGAGATTTATATGAAAACATCATGATAAAACTAAAAGGTTTGACATGAACACACTGAATTTCATAAACAGACACAAACCGACACATTTCCTTACCCTGAAGGGTTTGTATGGTGTGTGTGAGCTCAGCACAATGTTCTTTACTCTCACTGCGTTCATCTTTCAGCTTTGTCAGTTGTGTCTCAAAAGACTGCACAGTGTCCAGGAACAGGGAAAGGTCAGCAGGGAAGGGGACTTCATCTGCTGCTTGCACATCCTCAAGAGCCAGAGAACGTAGATGTCTCCAAATATCACCCAAGATTTCACATTTCTTCTGGACATCTTCATGTTCCTCTTTACATAACGCCAGCTCTCGCTCTAGTTTATCAATTTCCGACTTCTCCCTCTCTGAGGCCTCCTGGCTGGCACCGACAACTGCCTCTCTCATAGAGGTAAGTTCACTTTCGAGCCGAACTACTTCCACCCTGGTGCTCTCTAAAGCATCGTGGCTAGCTTGGACAGCTGCGAGTTCAGCCTCTTTCATCAGAGACAGTTCTCTCTCCAATCTGGCAACTTCCATCTTCTCCTTTCCCAGAGCCTCCTGACTAGCATGCTCTGCCTCTCTCAGGGAGGCCAGCTCGCCCTCTTGTCTTGCCACCTCCGTTTTTTCTCTTTCCAAGTCCTCCAAGCTGGTTCGCAGGGCTGCGACTTCTGCATGGGCCCTGCTGGCCTGTTCGGCCCACTGCTGCCTCTCTTCCTCCCTCTGCTTGGCGGCCTCGGCCAGCTCCTGCTCCATCTGCCGGAACTGAGCAGTCAAGATCTGAGCAGAAAATAAACAGAGAGAAGGAGAAAGAGGATATGAGTGGGTGTGTGTTGTGTGGCTCAGCCAAACAATGCATAATAATGACATGCCATTAAGATGTGGGGTGTGTCTGTTTGAACAGTTCTCTTTTCATTAAGCAGCAGTATTCACTACAACTGAAGCCTCTATAAATATCTGCCAATATGCTGAACAGTCTCTAAACCAACACACTGTAAGTAGCTGCACAAACACAAATGGCATCCAGTACATCAGGACCTGTACCTGTTTTTGCTGATCAGCACTGCTCACTTCCTGCTGCAGCATTTCCAGCACTTGGGACCGAGAGCTTAAGGCCTCCTCAAGCTCTTCACAACGCCTCTGTGCTGCATGCAGGGCCTTGGAGAAAGAAAAACAAAGACACCAAATTATCATATAAACAGTGAATGTATCTGTGAAGTTTGGCCATCATCTTCTCTTTCTCTAGTGGGAAAATTGAAGCATTTTTGTGTTTATCCCCTCGAGATGAACTGAGGCAAATTCCAGTTATCAAAACTTGGGTAATGGGTAATTCCTCTTTTTAGCTCAAGCTATTTCAAAATAAAGGGTTAAGTTGCAGTTCATGGACTATTTTTGGCCTGGTCTCAAGGTTTTATATCTGAATTGAGGGTCTAAGGATAGAAGGTGTTGTAGAGATTGCAAAGCCCTCTGAGACACTTGTGACACATTTGTGATTATGTACTATACAGATAAAACAGACTTAATAATAATACATTTTATTTAAAGGTGCCTTTCTCTGCGGTCAAGGACACCATACAGGGATACATAAGACATTTAAAAGGGCAAAAAAAAAAAAAAAACTAACTTAACTACATTTCTTTACAGGACAATGACATTAAACGGTTGTTAAAAGTCTAAAACATAAATTTTCCAGAATTTGGAGATGCATCGATCAATTAATCAATTAGTTGATAAGAGATAAAATCTATCTGCAATGATTTTGATAACTGATTCATCATTTAAGTAATTTTTTAAGCAAAAATGCTAAAACTTAAGAGGTTCCAGCTTCTCAAATGTGAATATTTGCTGGTTTTCATCTCCTGTCTTCTAAGATAGAAAACTGCATATAGGCTATTTGAGATTTTGAATGTTAGTCAAAAATATCAGAAAACAAGCCATTTTAGACCAAACAATTAATCAGGTTAATAATCAGCAGATTCATTGATGGTCACAGTAATTGTTAGATGCAGCTCTACCATTAAACAAAAAGAGCTGAAAAAGAGAAGAAAACCTCAAACAAATACTTAGAGTAGGGCTTGAATGTGTCAATTATAAATGAATAAACCACAAACAGTTATTTAAATAACTCCTGGATCTTATACCTGCTGAAGCTCACTGTCCCTCTGAGACTGTGCTGTGACCCTCAGCAGCTCTTCTTCATGTTTCTGGATCTGTTCCTGGAAACGCACATCCTTCTCACAGACCACAGCCTGCAGTTTCTGCAACTGAAAAACAAAAAAAAGGCAACAAATCATTCAGAAAGAGTTTTCTCGTGAAATTTTAAATACAAATAATGATTTGTTAACAGTGTATGGCTACATGTAATTCAAGACACGGTTGGGTCACCTGTGAAGCATGGGCAGATTCCTTCTCTTGAAGGAGCTGTTCTGTGGTCTGGAGTCGCTCCTGCAGCTCTCTGCGGACGGCTTCCTCCTCGCTCAGCTTGTTCTTAAGTTCTTGGAGATCCTCCTCGATTGCAGCACCGGCTCCTGTAAAAGAGCTGTCTGGACTCTGCTGCAGACAAAACAAATGTTCAAGTCAGATGAAAGCTTTGAGCTTTATTGTTTGTGTTTGTGGTGAGCGGGTGGCATATCTTAGTCTGTATAAAATTGTTGCTATAAAAGGCTACTGGAGGTAGATTAGTTATAATCCTACAAGCACAACACAGACTATTTTGACCGATTTAAACTTACTGTTGCTCCTTCATGTCCTTTCAACTCAGTTATCTGTTTGTTGAGTGAAGCCATCTTGGCTTTGGCCTGCAGTTTGAGTTTAGTGAAGCGAGCCTCAGCTTCATCTTTTTCATTCTGTGGATATGAAGCACAAATAGCATCCGTGCTCAGTCATAAAAGACGTGACATAAAGAATATAGTGAAATGACTTTTGGAGTTTTAACAGCAAATGAACCCAAAAGGTTATTTACCTTGAGCCGTGCATCTTTGTTAGACAGTTCAGCGTCCTTTTGGATGAGCTGGGTGTCTTTGTCTCGGATAAGCTCCTTCAGCTGGACCACCAGTTGTTCCAGGTGAGCCAGCCTCTCCATCGCCTCCTCAGGAGCCTCAGACTCCACTGGAGCCTGGTCCTCACCGGCAGGGAGCTGAGGCACCAGCATGCCCTGTTTAAGGAAACAGATAAGGTCAGTTCATTTGTCATGGTTAGTCCAACTCAACCTGTAAAAACAGCTATATAATGTCCTCGGTGGCTATATGATCCAATGAAAGATGCTAATGAGCTGCATTATGAATAATGGAGAAAATATAATTTTTTAAGCTGCTTCAAACTTGGGACTAAAAGTCAGAATACCATGGCCTCTGCTGCTTCAGTTTTGACAATTAATTCTCTTTTGAGTGCCACAGCTTAATGGAAGTGACAAAATAAACCACTGGAGTGCTTCTTTAACGTAAGAGAAGGAAATGCGTCCTTGCATGTGCAGACACACTGGAGTCAAAAGAGTCATGCAAATATGATATTCTGTGAAAGTATGTAATGCAAGATAATGCTGTCTTTGACCTATTTCTGTACAGATAGGATCATCTTCCTTTATTTCGTAAGATAAGAGGCAAGCAGACATGTCCTTTCATCATCCTCGTGTTTTTTCAATGGTTGCTCTAAATGGAGGACAAAATGCCCCAGAGACATTGAAACTGGACATAAAATCCACAATTTATCATTTAAAAACTGGGGACACATTAGGCAATACTCTTCATTATAATTTGTGGGTTGCTCTCTCACCTGTGGGTCTCCATCTGGGCCCTCCTCTCCAGAGAGCTCCTGGAGGACTGTGGCCAGACGGCTTAACATAAAGATGGCACTGTGAGGCGAAAAGATATCAAAGGTTTGAGGCTTCAGCTTAGTAATGTCTGCCATATAAATCCTTTCTTTGCTGCACCTGTGCAAACCCTGTCCTGTTTGCTATGGATAAATAGTGGACCTATTTTTTCAAAATCTTTCTCCAATGTCCTTCATCAGTGTACAGGCTAATTAGAATTACAGATGTAAGCATACATTTTAATTATATTCATAGTAGCATAAATACAGCCTACAATTAAATATGTCTTGTGTTTGTAATGCATAGTATATCACAGTAGTGCTGCATGACAATGTCCTCTGAATGAGTGAATATACACATAATCCCAAGCATATTTACTGTTTATTTGACTTTTGTATTCACATAGTGTCTGCAAGCTTGTTACATTACACTAGAGCTGAAACGATTAGTTGATCAAAAGGATAAAGTAATAATTACTTTGACTATCGGTTGAATGTTTCTCCAGTCTACGTTCCTTAGTTTCAGTTTCTCAACAGTAAGGCTTGAAAAATATACACATACAAAAACTATGACTCTGGTTTTTAAGTTGCTCTCAGTGTTACACACAGTTCCAATAGAAATAGAGATAGAAATAGACATACAGCTAAAAACAAGGACAACAAAACTGAACAAAGATAGGGGAAATAAACATAGAACTATTATTTATATACAACTAGGCAAAAAAAAGGGGGAAATCATATAATCGTTTTGGGCTCTAGGAAACTGCGATGTTTTTTTCTCCATAATAGCAGGCCTATGGGCCAAACGATTAATCAATGAATCGAGTAATTATTGGTTGCAGGCCTACAAATTACATTTCAAACCCCGCTAGAAAGTAGGCCTGAAAACGAATGAAAAGCAATATTTTGGGAAAATAGTACATCTCTACCTAGAAATGAAACTGTGTAATATGGAATATGTAAATTGTTGTAGGTTATACGTGGATAATACAGGATTTAGGATATTTGACAGGAATTTATTTATTTTTTAGAACCAGACAGATTTTCAGAACAATGTTTATATAAATAAACTACACGACCTGGGCTTTTACTGACCAATATTTTCTATTTTTTCTTATTTTTCCCCTCCATGTCCAAAGCAACACATTGGCAGACACCTCCCAACCCAACCTATTTGCGCCGAGCTGGATCGGTAGAGCCGAGCTTCCCCGAACCTGCCGGACACTCCACTGCGGCTGCGTCACTTTTTTGTGAACAGCAAAGATTATAGCTAGCTAACGCAAAAATCGACGGGACACTATCCAAGCGGCTGGACAGCGATGTCTTCAAAGAGTAGTAGACACATTTGAAGATTAAGAAACGGCGGTGTGAACAGGACACTTTGTGAAAACACCCGGTGTTTACTCTGCGTGTAGTTTCCACGATACAGTAAGTTAGCTAATGCTACTTAGCTAGCTAACGCTGGTCACTCGTAAATAAGGATTACAAACCCGATTCGATGAGTTTTTTCCTCTAAGAATGACAGCTCTGTTATGCAGCCAAGTAAGTGGTGTGCTTTTTTAAAGAAAGGATATTTGACTCACCTGTGCGAGTGCTTCCCAGGTAAATGTATCTGCTTTTGATTTGATATATTTCCTCGGATGGATGTCAGAGCATAGCCACATCACCAAACATTCCCGGAAACTAAACTTCCTTTGCTCTGATTGGACAGCCGGGATCTGCTCTATAAGGGACTGTCTGCAAATTCTCAGTCGTCTACTCCTTTCTAGGGAGTATCTGCATAAACCTATATTTCCAAAAAATAAAACATAAAATAAAACGAACCATACAAAAGACAGTATAATGATGGCAGGACATGAACAAAGAGTCAACCGAATTGTCAACCATGGCAGACAGCTCGGGAGAAGTCTGTTGCTGCTGGTTTTCTACACCACAGTGTTTGTGACCTTTGTGGGGCGCACCGTGCAGTGGATGGTCAATGCAGTGAAGTGGACCAGCCTGTTTGCACGCTACACAGTGTCTGTGTTTGACTTCATCTACAGACATCTGCACTGGGGGAAGAGGAAAAGTGTCGCTGGGGGTGCGAGAGAGATCTGCCCAGATCTCTGATGGAGCCACAGTAAATTCATGTGTATTATAACTTTGTCTAACTGTTTTGTCATAAAGCCAAATTAAGACAACAACAACAACAAAGACTGAATCTGGAACTGAAGGGGTAAACTTAAAAAAAAAACTGAATATGAAGAAGGAAAATGAGGCCTTACTGAAGTCAGAATAATTACAGCTTTTTACTTTTTTAAGCTCTTGAAACAAAGCTCTTTGTTACATAGTCGTATTAATGTTAAAATTGTGTGTTTACATAATGTGTGTATACCATGTTTGTTATTGTCAGGCAAAGCTCTACCAAAATGTTGAAAACTACATTAATGCTATTGGAAACTATATTTCTATTTGTGAGACACAATGGGGAAAACTCTGTTGCTGCCATTCATCACTCATATCTGCTGATTTGACTGTTAATGCAAATGTATTACAGGGTAATGCAAACTAGAGTAAAATATGTTGGAAGCATTCGTATACTGTATGCCTCTTACGCATTACATTATTGCACTACAGTGGAGGTAGGATGTAAACTATCCTACAGTATGTAGGATTGAAAACGATCAGCCAAATGTTTTCTGGTTGTTTTATTTTTTACATCTGTGCCTTTCTGAAGCATGCACAATATTTAATTTTGGCCAATTCTTATGTGGCATGAATGAAAACCATGGAATGAACAATCAGCTACCACTCAGGCTACACCATGTGGAGATGCTGCTTCCTGAGGTTTTCCTGTGATAATCTAAAAGTCATACTTCTGTTTTTCAAGTTTTTTGGCCAGAAAGAAACGCTAACGCTCCTCCTGAATGTATCCCAGACAGAGGCAACTAATGAGTTTAATGTGAGATTTGACTAAATGAAAAGTGAATTGTTGCTTTAAAATGACCCATAGCTGTATTTACTAATGATGTTTTTATTTTTACTTTTGTATTAATAAATATATTTTAATTGAAAGCATTTTTAGACTTCAGTTAAAGCACTAACATGTATATTTCAGTTTTTTTGTCTTTCCTTTGACGGATAACACAAGTTGCAAGTCATAAGAATGCACTGTTGGAAACATTAACTGCACTGAATACTGCTGCTGAATACCACTAATACTGCTTTGAAATATCATTACATGGTTGTAGTATTATTTTCCTTGTTTATGGTAATCACACTGAGATCAAAAAGCTTTCTGCAGTGTTTTTATATTAATTTCACTAACTCAAACTGCATGGCTCATGCCTTTTGGTTTTAAACTGTGGTATTTAAATAAAACTCTCTACCAAGTAATGTTTTGTAATCTTTTTTGTTTTTTTACAGAATGAAACACAAGTAGAGCAGCAACTAAATATTATTGTTTATTAATGATTAATCTACTGAGGGTAGTGTGTTTGTAGTGTGCAAAGTCTTTATCAGGAGCATTACAGCTGTACTACTTGTACTTGAGTCATCAGTTCGAATGCATGACTGTGATGGATGTCCCGTGTCTCCACGTGAGGGATGAAAGCTGTATTGTGTCTGTCAGCAGTTAACCTGCCCTTTAATGGGGCGATTATGCTGATCATCTGCATGTTTGTCTGGATTATGCCAGAGATTAGACCCAAGGAGGACACAGGGGAGTCCACCGGCTCATCCCCAAACACAGACGGCTACAAAAGGCCCCCACCAGTCGCTACTCTCACCCTAAAACCCGCTGTTGTGTGACTGGGAAGAGGGATAACCTCAGCTTCAGTAGACCAATTGGGCGGAGAGGTTTGTACGCCAGCTGCGAAAAGATCCAGCTATCCTATCTACACACACTCAGGTGTCAGACGGAAATGGGTAACTCAACAGGAAGCACCGTGGACGACCTGCAGTCGGTGGAGATGCACCTCTGGTACAAGAAGTTCATGACTGAGTGCCCCTCAGGTCAGCTCACCCTGCATGAGTTCAAGCAGATCTTCGGGCTGCGAGGGTTGGACCCAGAGGCCAACGCCTACATAGAGCAAATGTTCCGCACGTTTGACATGAACAAGGTAAGATGCTGCATGTTTTGACTACAAAAGTTAAATTGTCATACTTCACTAGGGTGACTGTAGAGAGAGGAACTTTTTAAAGTTAAAAACCCTCACATTTGAGGCACTGGAAGTGGCACATTTGAGGTCTTTTTGCCTAAAAAAACGACTTACTACTTTGATTACTTTAAAATCAAAAGGTGGCAAATTAATCTCAGTTGATCGACGAATGGACTAATTGTTTCAGCACTAAAACAGATACAAACACTTAAATAGGATGGTGCTTGACTTTTTGTTTTGTTCGTTTGTTTTCGGGCAAGACCTAAAGTTGGGTCAAGAGCAGAAAAGTTCTTAAAACTACAACATAATGCCCAAATTGAAAATCATCAGTATCAATTATGTTCACTCACCCATACAAGTGATGCAGTGACCTCTCAGCAACCAGCTTAACCCTAACCCTTAATTAAGAGTGTCTCAGAGCATGCGACAGGGTCATCGCAGGATGTGTCCGTATGAGAAGCTATATTTAGTCTCCCCTTCAACTCCCAAAAGGCTGTGGTAATCTTTCTGCATGATTTAAACTCTGAGATTATCTGTGAGACAAATGCTTTGATGGTAAGATTGCTGCCACTGTGCAGACAGTTCTGAGATAATCCTCTGTCCTGGCATGCCTTTATTTCACACAGATTATTGAGTTGAGATGAGGGGGGATCACTTTCAACTGAGGGACTGATTCATCTCTTTGAATGGCAAAAAAAAAAAAGTTAAATAATAAGTGGACAAGCATGCATAATAATTTATTTATGTTTGAAAAATGTATGTTTATTGCAGGATGGCTACATTGACTTCATGGAGTATGTAGCTGCTCTCAGTCTGGTGATGCGAGGAAAGATGGAGCACAAGCTGCGCTGGTATTTCAAACTTTATGATGTGGATGGCAACGGCTGCATTGACCGACATGAGCTCCTCAACATCATAAAGGTACAGTAGGCCTAGGCCAGGGGCGATTCTAGGATCAGACCTTTAGGGGGGGGCTCAGCCCCCAATGAGAATGTGACACAGTGCCTTGCAAAAGTGTTAACCCCCTCCTGCTAAATCAGTAATTTCATTAGCTGATAATCTCTGAGCTAGCTACTGAACAACAACGTCAGCTAACATTTTTTGACACTATTAACATTATGTTAACCCTTTCCTTGACTGGGTTACAGGTGCATAGCATCGACGACAGACACACAGGATATTAAACCTGTTTTAAGCCCTTTGAACCTGTAATTGTTTGTCCTCTGTCACTAATAGACAAGTTTGCAACTCTAAGTTGAAGCACCAACATTTGTTTTTATTATTATTATAACTTATAGGGGGACTGAGATGAAATTTAGGGGGGCTTGTCTAAAACCACCCATGGCCTAGGCTATATCATGCACCTGCAACACTGATTTCATAGCAAGTCCTGGCCATAACATGGCATAGTGATTTTATTCTGTTCCCGCAGGCCATCCGTGCAATCAATGGGAATGAAAGTCAGGATGGATCTGCTGAGGATTTCACTAACCGTGTGTTTGACCGGATTGACATAAACGGAGATGGTGAGTGTGTTCTGGCACTGTATAGGAAGACTTTTTGAAGAAATCGATCGTGGGTGGACAGTGGTTAGACATTTATTAGCTCCAGTGCTGTTCTGAGTCAGGGAACACAACAAGCACAATAAGAAGATATTCTGTAGGTAGCAGTTGAACACAATAACAATCTGTTATAAAAGGTAAGACCTTTAAAGTGTCTGTAAGTGTGACAATGCTATACCTAGAAGTGCAATGATAAATCAGTGGAGTACTCTTTTAAACCAATGCATGTATTTAATGTCTTTGTATTTCAAAAATGTAAATGTAATCTTTTCCCTCCATCAGGCGAGCTTTCCTTGGAGGAGTTTGTTGCCGGCGCTCGCAGTGACGAAGATTTCATGGAGGTGATGATGAAAAGTCTGGACCTCACACACATTGTGGCCATGATTGACAAGAGGAGGCACAGCATTTAGGATCTGCCCACCCAAACTACCTCATCCTCATTCATGATTTAACCCGAGAGCTTCAAGACACGGCCTCTAGTAAAAATGTCATTTATAGACTGCGATTTCTTTTAGGATTGAATCCAGTTTAATACTGCAAACTCTGACATGTCTTATTTCAAATCTCAAAAAAAGAGTGAAACGTGTGCACTTCAAATGCATTTGGATGACTCAGTCAACCTTTGCAAACTGGTCATTGTCCTTGTTTATCCATGCTGAGCTCTCCCCCAAGGCCACCTTGGCACGAGGGATGATCTCTCAGACAGTCGACTTACCCACAGATACCCCGCGGGATAAAAGAGGAGATAGTGGAGCAAAGTGGCAATTACATGCACTCAATGCTTTTCTGGGTCGGAGTTCTTCTGCCTCAAAATACTTAAATCTCTTTTCTTTTTTTTTTTTTTTTTTTTTTTTACCCATTCTTGCCTGTTGGGTTCACAGGAGGAAGCTATGACTCTGCAGTGTGCTTAACATCCATATTTATTATTTGATTACTTGTTCAGATTCTCAAATGTTTACCTTTTTTAAAGTTAACCTTTTTTTTTTTACATTTTAAATAAAGTTGAAGCAGAAGGCAAAATACCAGCTTGTTGTTTTGTGGTATTTTTGTGTGTATAAAACTGCATTTTACTATATTGTGATTTATTAGAAGAGTAAATCGCTTCATACAACAGGATAAACAAAGGTGACACACCACAGAAACAAAATTGTCCCTTTGAGCAAGGACGATGATTCACCTGCAAGGTGCCACGGCTAAACCTGCATCGTATTCATCTTTTTCATTATTTTAAGTAGGATGAACTATATATATATATATATATATATATATATATACTGGCTCTATTTGTATTATAAAAGAAGATACCACATCTAAAGTAAAACTCTTTGGATAAATACCTAGCAAACTGAACAGAGACTAAAACAAAAATATTGAAAGTATCAATACAGCATTTATTTTATACAAATCAATTATTAAACATTTTTTTTCCACATTCTGCGACTTTACAAGAAAAACATAAACCCATTAATCCTCCACAAGGGGGCAGCGACATAACTGGATTAATTTTTCTCTACACAATTCTCAACAATATTCTGAGCTCGTCATTTTGCTTGTCTTTAAATGTATTAATCCCCCTTTTGTCTTGCTGTCCCTTTGTGTCGCCTCTCCTTTATTCTCAGCAGGCTCACAAGAAGTCATAAAGGTACTTGACAATCTCAAAATTCACCGTCCTAGAAGATAAATCACACAAAGCACATTCTGTGTGAAAAAAAAACTTGTAAAAGGTTAATTAACTTGAATAAATCTGCCTTCAGTCTGAGGCATATTGTATTACCAGACATTCACGCACACACACCTGGAGATGGCACAGATGAAGTCCATAGAAACGGCACATTTGTATTTTGGGGCATCGAGCTGGTCGTCATGACTGACCTGAGTCAACAGCTGTAAGGTCACCAGAGAGGAGATCTAAATGGAGAATAGAGGGAAACATGAAATGACTCTCTGTTCCACTTCTTTAAACACAGCTTTTCCTCACTTTGATCCAGAGGCAATAAATGATAGACAGAGCCAGCTGCCCAGGCTCGAGCCTAATTTCCCAAAACCATTTCATGCTCAGGGCCATAAATAGATCGGAATTTGGCCACGGATCCAAAACTCGTGACCATATGGGTAGAAAACTCCCATCTGAGATCTGTGATCATTAGGCTTGATTTAACACAAAAACGTGTGCCATTTGCACTTTAAAAATGGGAAAAACTATCATTTAAAATCCTCTGATTATCATGGTGCATATTCTCTTTCATTTGCTAGTCTCGAAAATGGGAAAAAAGCATGACATTAAATCATTTTCTAAATTCTGTAGGAACCACTTTACAGACCCATGAGACTTCCTACAGCTAACTTTCAAAGTCACAATCATGGAGAAAGATAACAAGCATTGCAGGACTAAATGAAGGGCAACATTAAACCATCTACAGAGCTCAATTTAACAAAAGTGGTTGTGCTGGAAAAGGCAATGGGAAGCATGTGTACAGACAGATAGATACTATTAATTTACTTATTTATTAAGATTATCTTTTGGGCCTTTTAGGCCTTTATTTATATATGACAGCTGAAGACATGAAAGGGGTGAGAGGGGGAATGACTCAGAGTTGAACCTGCAGCCGCTGGGTCGAGGAGTAAACCTCTATATATGGGCGCCTGCTCTACCAGGTGAGCTACCCAGGTGGCCAGTACATCTTTATTTGTCCTTTTTTCACGATTCCAGTCATCACAAACTATTTTCATCATCAAGAGATGAAGGCCTTGTCCAGATGTAAAAATGTTTGCTGCCTTGAATCCAGGCTTTTTCAAGAAGTTGCCAGCTAAAGCTAAATGCTACTAGTCTGACAAGCCAGACCCACATCGAGATGTTGGGCCTGGGAACTCACCATTGGCAGGGCTCAATCCGAGGGGCGGGATAAACGGTTGTCTTTCAAATTCCCTCTGCACGTAATAAGATAGCGCTACAACCAGGCAGAGCAACGCTATTTGATAGATTAAACATTTGCCGTATCCGGTCGGCAAAACTCCGAACACATCTTCCTTTTTGAAGAATGACTTCAGTGCCGTTCTTTGTTCTTTTCTTAAAGAAAAGCTTAACTCCAAGTCTTCCAGAGTCGCGGCCAAAGCCAATTCGAAAGACTGCTGTTCGCAGCAGCAGCCATCTTCTTTGTTTTCAAATTAAGGCCACCCACCGACTCTATACACGATGTGATTGGCCTGACTAGTTTGGTTTTTCGAGCTCGCAAGCCAACGGAGAGTTACTAGACTGACCCTGGCTGCAAATTACATTTGCTGCCGCTAGGGTGCGTCTAGATTTCTAGGCTAAAATGCTACTGAAAAAATAATAATGTGGTCCTGAAAATTCAGAGGATCACTAAGTTATTATAGTTCATCCTGAGAGGAAAATGAATGTCTGTACCAAATTTAATGGCAATAGTTTGCAGCAGCCACCTGGCCAACTGACCTGGGAGAAGATGCTGGCAGTGGGGGCAACTCTACTGTCCACCACACTGTAGAAAATGGCGAGAAGGCGGTCGAGAGGGAACGGCTTTGGCCCCAGCAGATGGTTACTTGTCTAGAAAATATAGACAGAATTGATATTATATTAACAGGATATATCTGAAACTTGTCATTAAACCTAACTAGTGTAATGTTAAGACAATCACCTTTTCATTTTTCTTCAAGAAGTTTGTTTTTTTTATTTTACCATGGTGCTGTTGGGAGGAAACAGAGGGTCATCAAACTCAAGAATTCACACTAGTCAAGACAATTTAATTTGGATGAATCATAAATTACCAATTTGCCTCAAAGGGTTTTACAATCTGTACAACATACAACTCTCTCTCTATCCTCAAACCCCTGATCTGGATAAGAAAAAACTACAGAGGCCTACTATGAACAAGAGATTCCCTGGTGTAAAAACCTTTTAAGATAAAATTCCTCTACCTTGAGAAAGAAGCGTTTATCTGTGCGGGCAGGGTTGTAGGATGCCAGGTAGGCAGCAATCAACAGGAACTTGGAGTAATAAGGCAGTTCAACATGAGTGTGAGCAGATAAACCTTAGGGGAAATAAATCCATTGAGTCAGACTATATATCTGGAAAATTAAATATACCAGCCCACCATGACATTCAGCGCAACGCAAGATTTGGTGACAATGTATTGTGATTTATTTTTTGTGTGATGCACTGATATGCTGTTAAAGGGATACGCCACCGTTTGTTGAAATAAGGCTTATCGCGGTCTCCCCTAGCTGTAGATAGGTGGGCCAACGCATTTTTTGTGCATGCATTGTTTTAGTCCAGTGCAACATCGGCAGTGCCGCCGCTAGTTAGCTTAGCGTAGTGAATGGAATCCTATGTTGCCGGTTAGCATGTTGTGAGTAAAAGTGAGCCAACAAAAGACAAAAAAACAACCTAATTACTTGCACTGAGACAAAAAATGCATTGGCCCACCTATCTACAGCCAGGGTAGACCGTGATAAGCCCTATTTCAACAAACGGTGGCGTGTTCCTTTAAAAAAATTTTTTAGCATGAATCCAGGGTGTCACTGCACCCCAATGCCGGTTTTACAGTTTAACATCTGCTCTGCAATGGTTTTGCGTCATTGAGAGCAACCACGCTCAGCGTGTGGTGGTACCTCTCAAAGCTCCATTCTCCTTCTCCTCCATTTGCTGCATCTGCTCCCACTGAACACTGAACAGAGAAAAGAGAAGACATAAGGATGAAAAGAAACCGAGGCATCAGTCATCACGCTTAATCAGGTTGATCGCCAGAAGGCAGCAAACTACACAATGAGCACAATGAGTCGTTAGATCAACAGTGACAAGGTTCATTAGCAAACTGATGCAAAGGACACAAACCTGGAGACTTCTCGCAGGTAAACAGTCTGCATGGCTTTTTTCAAATGAGGTTCAATGTTTCTCCACAGCTTGTGTGTGTCAGTCTCTTTCACTGAAGACATAAAACAGTTGAAACAGAATTGTTGAAAAAGCCACAGTGACAGTCAAGTTTGCTTTTAAAGTGGAGGAGTGTAATTTGAAAGGCAAATAAAATGATGGATCAAATGACTATGAGTAATGTGAAAGGTGTAGTCAAAGGTTTTGTGATAAACCCATAGAGAATAATCTTTAGTGTGGAGCTTTTTAGCCACTTTTAACTCAATGTTTTGGTTTTACAGCCCATAAAACGCGAGGAAAAGCGAAAGCAAAAAAAAGCTCTGATAAATCGACTACGCCTACCAGTACACTAACTGTTCAGCACCAAATGACACACAGACAAAGTTAGCGCCTAGCCAAGGAAAGTCAAACAAATAGAAGCTAAAGATCCATATCATTTTGTCACACTACACCAAGAGGAGACCAAATCAGAGCTACAAGAATATCAAGGTTTCTTTCTTGTCTTGAACTTCATTTATACTTCGGCATTTAAGGGTTATACTGTACCTACACTGTACACTAGTGTGCTCCTTCTAAAACATATAACTACAGCAGCTACTGAGATACCACGTGGGGAACGCAAGAACTGTGATTGGTTAGATGATTTTGCTTTGTGTAGGGTCGATGTGTAAATAGGCAGCAAATGTTTACAGTGAGGAAAATAAGTATTTGAACACCCTGCTATTTTGCAAGT
Source organism: Perca flavescens (assembly GCF_004354835.1). Lineage (NCBI taxonomy): Eukaryota > Metazoa > Chordata > Actinopteri > Perciformes > Percidae > Perca > Perca flavescens. The sequence goes on from NC_041353.1 coordinate 8,543,947, forward strand.
TCTCCCACTTGGAAATCATGGAGGGGTCTGAAATTGTCATCGTAGGTGCATGTCCACTGTGAGAGACATAATTAAAAAAAAAACAAATCCAGAAATCACAATATATGATTCTTTTACTATTTATTTGTATGATACAGCTGCAAATAAGTATTTGAACACCTGTCTATCAGCTAGAATTCTGACCCTCAAAGACCTGTTAGTCTGCCTTTAAAATGTCCACCTCCACTCCATTTATTATACTAAATTAGATGAACCTGTTTGAGGTTGTTAGCTGCATAAAGACACCTGTCCACCCCATACAATCAGTAAGAATCCAACTACTAACATGGCCAAGACCAAAGAGGGAAATAAATTAAGGGCATTTCAACTTGATAGAAAGATCTCTTTTCTAAAAGGGTCTAATAAGGCATCTTTAAATATCAGCTGTCAGATGAATGAATACACCTTTTTATGCTTTACCTTTCCCTTCTTCTAACGGCTCGCAGAACTTTGAAAAGTTGAGGGCAGCCTAGTTGAAAAGAGGAAAAAACAGAAATCAACGAAACAAGACTGAAAGAAAATCCAAACTGTGTGTGTGTGTGTGTGTGTGTGTGTGTGTGTGTGTGTGTGTGTGTGTGTTTGTTTGTTTGTCTGACCAGGTGGCGCAGCTCTCTGAGGTCCCGGCAGACCGAGTAAAAGACTCCCAGCAGGATGTTGATGTAAGACGAGTAAAACTCATCCGAATATGAAGGAGGTCTGTCCTGGGACAAAATCTTTTGCAGCTCACCTTTAAAAACATGAACGGACACACACACATACAGAAAAACACTTACAAGTCACTTATACTCACACAAAAAAAAACATTGTTACCATAAAAAGAAATGTCTCTCCAAATGTCTCTTCTCACATATCAACTACAATGATTTACTCCCTCTTAAGTGCTGAATTTATACAGTGGTGTTTTAAAATGCAATATTCCTTCACAGTCGCTGCCTCAAGTGTGAACAAAATCACCGGTACAAATCTAACATCTCACACCGCATCCGCCAAGCGTATGCAGTGTGGTGGGAGTTTATTCATGACACTGGCTGATGTAGTGTGTGTGTGTGTGTGTGTGTGTGTACCTTTACTGTAGTCGGGGAAATGGAGCAGAAGGGGCTCGAAACAGCCGGTGTTTGGTCTGAACTTGTCCCAGACGATTTCACTGAGCAGGATGATGGTAACGTTGTCCTCAACCTGAAAAGGACACGAGTACAAATATGTCATATAATAGTGGTTTTGTACAAGTGGATTGATTGAGTGAACGTACGTCTCCATGGCTACAGACTTTGCTATTTTTTTCAATCTGTTTTATATATTTACATTTAACGTTCTGTGTATTTGACACAGAAAATTAATTTGCAACAAGTTTGATAGTCAACCAATCATATACTGTAAGTAATGTATAAAGCAAAAGCGGCAAACGTTCCCTCGTTCTAGTTGTTCAAAGGCAAGGATTTTGTGCTTTTCTTTACATTTACATATATGAAATTAAACAATAATAAACAGATTGAATTGAGCTGACATTAAAGGTCCAGTGTGTAACGTGTTTAGTTGTTCATTATCTAAATCTGTGTTGCCCGTTGTTAGAAAAATTATGATTTGCATTCTACTGTCTTCATTAATATTAAAACTGTTTGCATAAGAATATCCTATTATACTGGTTGCTCAAAACAAGATAGCAAAAAAAAGAAAATGGATATTGAAAAGAGCAATATACTGGCTTTTTGAAGCGTGAAGGCTACCGTAGCTGTAATACGTACCTTGAACTGTGTGGTGCGAGCAGAGATGATTGCGATATATGATCCCAACACTAGATGGGAGAAATTCCTACACATTGGACCTTTAATGTCAACCTTTGAGTTAAGAAATGTAGTGATCATTTCAAAGTAAAATGATTTAAATAAGTATACACAGTTATATAAAAATAGAGAAAAGCATCAAATCTCTTTACACCGGAGAAGCTGGAACCAGGCATTTTTGCTTAAACGATTAATTGGCAATCAACATACTGATAAACTTTCTGTGGATCGACTTACCAAATATTTGTTTCACATTGTGATGATCCACATTAAATACAATTTCTTTATCAAAGTCATACAATTCAGCATTTCTACCATCCGTTACATTCAGCTGACAGTTTTTAGTGCCTCAGCGATGCCTTATGCTGTCTTAAATAAAAACGATCCCAATAAATTCAGCTAAGTGAGGCAACAGATCTTAAAAAAAAAAAGAGAGCATTAGTGTCAGATTGATACTCGAGCGACACATCCTGCTCCAAAAAGATCTGAAGTTTGGCAGGCTACGCCAATTTGGAAAAAGATAATTGTGCAGCTCTTTGCCTAATACATATTACATAATATGTAACATGTAACATATACATAATATGTACATATACATATTAATAACATATGTTAATATGTGCATCAGCATGATTTGTGCAGACAGAGAGAGATCACACTAATCTAACCTCTACGTGTGCTTTTCTGCCACTATAATAAAAAAAATACCCTCTCTAACCAAGGCAGTAAATCTGTCATGTTATTCTTTTTTGCAGAGGTCATCATCATAATACACATTAGACACACAACAACTCTTCATCATCCTGTCATCTTTCACATACATGTACAGATTCCTGCGTGCACTGAAGAGACACTACATTGAAAAGATAAAATTCCTCTATACACAATCACAATCCACCAGAAAACTATTTACTTAAACAGGAATAAAACACAAATAATCACATAAGTCTTTGTCCTCTTGATGTCTTTAATTAAAATGCTGGTTGCCATCCTTCCTCCCTAACAGCATTATGAAAGAGCTCCACACACTCAGCTCAAGGTCATTCATTACAAAAGAAGCTCCTCCAGTCCCTCTTCATCATCCACACACTGCAACAACAATAAAATGGCTCACTTAATAAATAACACAAAGCGCTTGCTGCACTTTCTCACCAATTCCTGAAGGCGCAGTAGAGCAGGGAGGAGATTGGCATCGGTGTCTCTCAGAAGCTCGGCTTTTTCCATTACCTGAAAAATATAAGTGCACATCTGAGCTTATTAGCATCTATATTTATTAAACTAAAGGTAGCGAATAGCTGTTCTATCACAGCACATTGCTGTTTTATATGCTTGGAGTTCACTTTCAAATATGCTCTAATGATGAAGCCAAAATACTAGATTAAACCTCCTGTGCTGGCTGGAAATCACAATTATTCTCTCCAGGCAAATGCATCTGGTGCTTTGTTTAGCATCTATTTGCATATGTTATCACTACTAATCATATTATCATACAAACATTTAAGTGACCCATCCAAATAATAAATAATGTGCCATGGAGGAGTGATTTTGTGATTTGGGGTCGTAAAGTGCACGGTACTCACAATGTATCGCGTCTGCTTGGCAGGAGACTGGGAGCACTGCTGTCTGTAGATGCGTACAAAGTCAGACAGGGAGGCACTGCGGGGGAGCAGCGAGGCAGCGTCGCAGCCAAAGAAGGACAGCAGAACTTGTTCAAACAGCAACGCAACAGAAACACATTCGACACAGCTGACTGTGGCGTGAGGCAGCTGCAAAGAGGAGGAATGATAAAAGACAATCAGTTTGGTATTTGGGTTAAATACACATCGTCACATTGTATTGATTCTCTCCTTCAATCTGTGACAATGACAATAAAGTATTTAAATTGTGACAGCGCTCCTCTGCTTTAACTTGGTGTAACTGATTAGTCACCTAATCGATACATTGATTGAAAAATAAATTAATTGGCAACTATTTTGTATAATTAATCAATCATTTCAGCCATTTTTCAAGCAAAAAACACCAAGCAAGCAGTTTGAAGCCGTTACTTTGGGGTCTGGGAAATTGCTAGGAGCTTCTTTTACTATTTTTTGACATTTTATCCATATTCTGTCCATACATTTTGAATCAAAAAGGGAAACATAAGCTGTACGCACACATTTAAAAAACGCATACAAAGCTTTGTGTGCACTGACAAGGAGATTTTTCCGAAATGAAATAGAATTTATTAAAAGGAACTGAAATTGTTGGTACTTTAAATAAAATATATTATATCATATTTCCAAAGACTAAGCACTCCTTCAGCAGTCTGAAGGAGGCTTTGCATGATTTAAGTTCCAGTATCTGTTTAGGGTTTATATGAGCTTAAAGTAGTCAGTTAGTCAAACTCTTTCATGTTAAGCAGACAGTGAAATAAACCTGATTAAAGGTTTGTCCTGTAACAAACCTGTGCTGTCTGTCTGCAGTGAAGTGTGTGTGTGTGTGTGGTGGGAGGGGGGGGTCGGTGACAAGAAATTATTTCTCATTTTTATAACAAATTTGGACCCGCACAAACACCATTCAGCCAAGGATGTTCCTGAATTGATAGTCTTGCATAGTCTCCACAGTGCTGTGGAGTTAAGGTCTGGCTAAACCACAGATACATTCTGGGATAGGAGAAAAAAAAAGGCTCTGGGTTGTTCCAATCCCAATTGTCTTGGGCGGCGCTAAGTTTCGGACGCAGCAACGGTGTCTCTGCAAAATAGACTCCGGAAATGGAACTTGTTTTGGAGGCACATTTGCACCCCTCAAAAGAAAACGCCACATACAATATTAAATGAAGGTAACTGTTCATATAATACAGTTATGTGAGCCATTTATATTAGCTGAATACTTGGTTAAATGTAATTTGCTCTTACCAGTGTATCGCAGTGTGTACTTCGTCCATAGCAATCTCGCCAATTGGTCCCTAAACACCCAATTTAGATAGTAAATGCCGTAAACACATCCCTTGTAAATCTTACAAACAATCTTACAAACTAAGCAGGCCTGCCTTATTGCGCAATCCAAATTTTCTTCAAAACTATCCATTTTCAGCATGTGGCTTGCTAGCTCGAAGTTTGTTGTCGTTTGCCATAGTGAAGGGGTTTTTGAGAACGGCACACATAGAGAGCGGACATCCGGCAAGTGGCTTAGCTGTATCCTTAAAATGTACCTCCGTTGATCCAGACTAGTGAACGGACAACAAATGTCTCTCACCTCAAGTTCCTTCAGTAAAACATGCATGACATGACTCTTCCCTGAAGCCCGATGACCATAGATGAAGATTGAGGGGTAGCTGTACTGGTGTGGCTGTAAGAACAAAATTCAGTACATTTTTACTCAATACAGTTGTGACACTACAATACGATCACTAATAATAATAATAATAATAATAATAATAATAATAATAGCATGTTTGATAATAATAAACAAACCCACTCACCCAGTTCATTCTCATACAAAGAACATTAAAAATGAATCAAAATATTTCTTTGTCCACCAAGACCCTAATCCAAAATGGACAGACATTACTGATTGAAAGTTTGTTGCAACAGGAATTACTGTGTATCTGTTGATTTACAATCCTAATCACTTTGTTTAATGTGTGTTTTTCATCTTTTGTAAATATGCTTGAGTACAATTAAAGAGAGAAAAATTGATATAATCATGATAAATATGCATAATATGATATGCAACTGCTCTAAATTCCTTTAACATCTTACAACTCACATTTTTAGATGGAAGCCTTGCTTTGATTTAATGTTGTTATGCTTTAAATTTTATTTATTTATTCTACCCTGTTTTATTGTACTTACATGTTTGTTATTGTTGTTTGGAAATGTTTTATACAATATGATAAATAGCACTTTGAGCATGATTATGAAAGGTGCTATACAAAAAAGGTTTATTTATTATTATTATTATTATTATTATTATTATTATTTTAACACCATTATTAAAACGAGAATTGCTGTCCTCCAAATGTAGTAAACAAAACGTTTTCAGAATATTGGTTTTTGTAAAGTTGACTAAGTATGTTGTACTTGAACACTTGGGAGTCCTAGGCGGTCCCTGATAACAGCCTACATGCACATACCTGCCCCATGAGCGACAGCAGCATCCCCGTCTGGACCTCTCTGCAGGGCAGCTGCTCTGCGACCCTCTGCAGCCTCTCCTCCTCATAACCTGGGAGCTGTAACAGCGCTGCCATCCTGATTTCCGTACTGCCAACCACAACAACGTGTATATTAGCTACAACGTGAGGGATCAAGCGGCTACAAACAAACAGGTTAGCTTGACGTTCAGTAAGTTACAGCACACTCACGAGACTAGAGACGACGATCTCCGGTATTCAGTCAAAATGCGAACACATCGATGACTATTGTAGGTAATTGTTTACTGTGAACATACGGTGTACTGTGGAAAACACCTACGCCTGAAAATAAAATGTGTAACCAACTCAAATACTGTGAAAAGCTAAGTTAAAAGTTGAAAACACAAACAAACAGTCGAGGACACTCAGTTTCGCGCGCGCCCTCAGATTACGTCAAATGACGGACTTCGGTTACCAGGCAATCACAAATTACACATAGAATCATGGGTAATGTAGTTTTGGCGCTAAAACTCTTATTTGTTCAAATCAGAATCTGCTTTAATTAATGCTTAATGGCTTAAAGGAATTTGACTCCGGATTTTTTGTTGCTCTCAAAGAATATACACAGAATTAGACATAGACACGGCGAAAAACAAGGACAACAAAACATATACATAAACATAAACTTACAGTTATAAGTATGTAGGTCTATATAAAAAGTGTATATAGCCTACATATTAGGCTACATTCACATGCATATACACATACGTACACTACATACACACATGTAGACTAACATCTGAGGATTGTAAACAGTAATAGTGCAATGCAAAAGTGCAAATGTGCTGGCATAAATAAAGAATTAAATAACAGTTAAAGGCTATATATGTGAGGTAGATGGATATGACATATACAGTTTATGTTTGACAGATATTGATGTGTTTAAATGTCGTGTTTAACACTATAAAATAGCCTTAGCCTACTTGAAAGGTAGATGCTTGATGTTTCGGGGTTAGTGCACAGTGATTGATCCTGACACTGGTTCATAATAGTGACATGTGGATTGATATATGAATAGAATATCAGATGCTTTAATATGCTTTTTATATATTTATATATTCATGTAAGCTATATTAAGATATCTTATAATTCCATCACAACTCGGCAGCTATCTGCTAAGGTGATGTGACGCGATCCAAAGCTCCAGAACAGCGCAAAGAGATGCTGAATTGACCATGTTGTGAGATAATTCTTATTTGTTAAATTAAGATCGTTTGACATTGCAGCTAACCATTATTACTACATAAAAGGAAAACTGGAAAATATATTATTGAATACAGGTCTCACATGAAAAAATATATTATATTTTTGCAGTGTGAACACAGCAAAAATGTAGTAAAAATCTGGAAAAATTATTATAGTTTCACAATGATCTTATTGGAAGCAAACACCTTAAGGTCCATTTATATAGCACTACAGACATTGTATGTTAGTGTAGGTTTGTATTATTATTATTATTATTATTATTATTATTATTAGGCTATTGTTAATAGTGTGGCTGAATAGGTGCATTTATGTGCCTTAATTCTTGTTGCATTTGTCCTACCGCATTCATACAGTTAGGGTGCTGTGATGCAGCTGTTTGAGTGGGATTATGTGAGAATTACATTTAGGACTATTTGTTGTTTTTTATTGTGTCTGTTTAAGATTTCGCGCGTGCTACTGGGATAATACGTCAGACTGGGATTAAGGGATGTGGGTTGGCCCTGTGCTATCCTCCTACTCTAATTCAATAGGATCTCAGCTGCGGTTATTGGTTCGTCTGCGTCGAGCACAGACGGACCATTTCTGCGAGCTCTCACACACAGAATCACAGAGCTGAACCTGTTTTGTCGGAATAGCAGCTCTCTGGCTTTGGACACAACTCAGGTAGCGACATTTTTAAATAAACATGAGGATAAATCACCGGGCTTCTGAATGCGAGGATTGATTCCTGAAGCTTGTTTTTCCGGAGCGCACGTTTCGTTGTTGCGAGAGTGATGAATGACAATCAGAGGAAAACACCAGAAGATAACCAAAGCCGACATCGCCATGGATACGAGATTACAGTGATGCTGTGGGAACAGCTTTGACTCAATTAAATCAGAAAAGATCAAATCCGAAAACAGCGACAAGTTCTGCAGAACACTGGGATTCTGCCTTTTACGGATCAGATGCGGCAGATGTTAGTTTGTTGAGAGCGGGTTCATTGATCCGAAGTAGGCTACCGAGCAGACCTCCCTTCACACAGAGCGGAGGATGATCCCCGGGGCCCCCAGCACGACCACCACCATGCTCCCCGCCGCCGAGGCTGCCAAAATTTACCAGACCAACTACGTGCGCAACTCCCGCGCCATCGGCACCCTATGGGCCATCTTCACCATCCTCTTCGCCATCGTCAACGTGGTGTGCTTCATCCAGCCGTACTGGATCGGAGACGGCATGGACACACCGCAGGCGGGCTACTTTGGTCTGTTCCACTACTGCATCGGGAACGGGCTGTCCCGGGACTTGACCTGTCAGGGCAGCTTCACCGAGTTCAGCACCATCCCCTCCGGTGCGTTCAAGGCCGCATCCTTCTTCATCGGCATGTCCATGGTGCTGGTCCTCACCTGCATCGGCTGCTTCGCTCTCTTCTTCTTCTGCAGCACTGGCACCGTGTATAAGATCTGCGGCTGGATGCAGCTCGCTGCAGGTAGGAGACTCTGCTCTGACTACAGGTTGGAGTTCATAAAACACCAGTGAGTCAGAGCTCCAATGAGATTACAGGCAGAGATCAAATTAGTATAATAAATCAACCAATTCACTAGAAATTGTCAAAATTCAGAGGGTTACCCTCATCTCCTCCACCTCATAACGTTTGGTATAACCAGGTGTTCTTCTGCTTCTTCAGGTCATAAACTCCAATAGATACTCATTTGAAAAATGTTGAGGTTGGAGCTCAAATGAGTAAGAGTTTAATTCCACAATCATATCATTTACTGGGAATTGGCCAATCACAGGTTTTACCCTCATCTCCCTGTGCACACTGCACATAGCACTGCACTTACCTAAAATACATGTTCTGCCTGCTTTTTTGGGTGGAACACTCCAATAGTTTGGTCACTGAGCCCCATTTTAATAGATTATGTATGAGCATTTCTGTAGTTACTAAAGCCCTGATAAAACATTATGTAACTGTCTGAAGTGAAAGTGTAGTGATAACCAGTGTTGTAGCCTGGTTGACACCAGACCCACTCTCAGTTGTAACTGAGAGTGGGTCAAGCTTCATTCACAGCCCATTTCCAAAGGGGCGTCACCAACGAACGCTGCTCAAATGCCTCTGGGCGCAATTGGATAGTCCTTCAACCAATCAGACCAACGATCCGGGTGATGTAGCAGCAACGGGTTGCTGCGCTTCGGTGGCCGTCATGTTGAATGTAAACAAAAAGCTGCTTGCCGTCACTGCACTATCGTCATTGTGTAAAGCCTGCCTCAACGGTTGCGATTGGGGCCTTGATTTGGAAAAAATGGAAATGGGCTTGAATGGGCTCTTGGCCAGACTGACTTGCAGAGCAAATCTCAAATTTGCCGGAAGTTTGTCAGGGTTTTCCCAGGCTAGTGGCCTTTTTTTTTTTTTTTTTTTTTTTAACAATTGTATCTTTTGTTGGGGATGATTTAATGATACCTGCAGGTCAGAAGTGGACTTTGAGGTAACATACACATGTAGAGATTCATCAGAACCAGACAGTGATAGGCTATTTATTTGAATCTCCTTCCAGGTGGGGATCATCAGTATAAACAAAAAAAAAAAAAAAAACCAAATATAATTTTCAGTTTTTCACCCCAAATTTCTCTGACATTCATTAAATCCTTTTAATGCAACATATTCCAAAGTACATCTAGGTCTTTGTCTTCCATGGTAAACTGTAGTAAACTCAAGTCTGCCAGTTTAAAAGCTTAATTACACTCTTAACACGTAAGTCCTCAATTCATTTTTGGGGTTTACATTGTACGTGCCTTTCAACTAGGAGCATAAATTGAAAATATAAATGATTATTTTTCTTTTAATAAGAACAGAAAAGGTCTCTGTAACATCTTCAAACCCTTCTTGCACATTCTATAAAAAAAGAAAAACACAAAAGGAAATGAGAAGAGAAAAGAAAAGAAAAGAAAATCAATGGAGCAGGGACATATAATGTGTGACTGACTGAACTGCCTTTAATTAGTTTTAGTCTAGTTCCCAACATCCTCTCTGAAGCAGACAGAGAAGATCTTGATTTCCTTCCAAAATAATTTTTTCAAATAACTGAGGGTGCAGCTCAGTTTTATATCTTAGCTATTTCAGTACACAAGGGGAAATGACAGAAAATGTCAGCAATAACATATGTCACAAAGACATTTTTGATGAGCAACCAAACAGAAGATCTTTACTTTTTGTTTTTTTGTATTTGGATGTATGTGTTGATTTGGATCTTATTATGTTCCAGGCTTTTCTCACACAAGTTCATATTTAAATCACAATAAGAGCATATATACTATAGCACACACACACACACACACACACACACACACACACACACACACACACACACACACACACACACACACACATATACACACAAACTCTGTTATACATAACCATCACATACATAGTTCATATAGACATATACCTATTGCACACATGACGACAATAATACTCCACAATCCATCAATTATAATATTCACAACACATTTCATTTAGGTAATATGTTTGTCTCGCACTATAAAAGTTTGTTTTGAATGCGTATTAGCTTTTTAAACTATTGAATTTTTCCAAATAGTGCAATTGATTGTTGTTGAATATTCACACAGTGGACTTGCTCCAATTTCAAACCCACGCAGATCATTCTCACTGCCGTGTTTAATGCAATCTGTCCATATCTCTCTGAGATGTGCTGCACAGCAATAACTGATGTGACTATAAATTAGACTATGAGATACAACTTGAAGAATATATGTAGATTAGAAGCTTGCAATTTGTCAGATTCATTTGTATTTTGATTCCGAGTAGTTTGACTTTTGACATTTACACATGTTAAATACATTGGTTTCAGTTTTCTCCTCCTTCTTATTGTACATATTGTCAGACTTTTATTGTTTGCATTTAACACCATTGTCCCCACTCATTTAATATTTCTTTTAGAATTGCAATAATCCAGCGTTGGAGATGACATTGTCAGACTCACGAAGGACAGTTTAAAAGAAGTATAAAAAATGATGCAGCAGAACCTATGTGGTCATCAGTCGGCCTGTCATTCAAATTACCCTTACTTAACATTTACTGATGATGAGTGGTGGACTTTTTAACATGCTGTTAAAAAGAAGCATTGTTAAGAGACACAACAGATGGAATGTGTACATGAAAGAGCTGTAATTTAAGCCAAAAAAAACTACTTTTAGGGCATAATTTAAGATTCCAAATTCTCACATAAATCTAATTTATGTGTATACATAATCTTCCAGCATCATACTGTGCATCTTCATGGATGCCTGCTTGTAAAACACAGATTGTTCTCAAATGGGAATTAAACGTCATAACCAATTATAATCACATTCATGGAGAGTGTGCCTCTGTCTGTCTGCAATCTAATTCCTCGTTGCACAAGCCATTGATTAGATATAGAGGATGGTAAAGCCATTGGCCAGCTGTGTCGCTAAAGTATCCTGAGTGTCTACTCAGCAGCTGCAAATTGGATCGAAAGTACAACGATGAGCTACTATCATCAGAGTCCTAATGAGTGGCACATCGTGGCAGTTTGCAGTCTTTTTTTGTCACAGATGAAAGCTTCTTCTTAGTCCACCGATTCCCATGTTGGCTTTCTCCAGTTTGTTCCCACCATGTCAGGGGAGCAGATGTGACAGTTTGCAACATATTCAGGTGAAGAATTAAATCATCTCTGGTGGTTTTTGTAAATGTGGTTAGCAGTTCTGGAGAGTAACTAAGTACATTTACTGAAGTACTGTACTTTCAGGTACATAAGTATTGTGGTGCTGCAGAGATGTCCTGGCCTACAAATTGTATCCCACAGACTAAAGAAAAAAATCTTTGTTTGGTACAGCTCCTTGCAAAAATCACACTATAATCATTTTAATTTCTTTCAATGTTAATAATTTTCAATGAAAATGAGAATAATGATACAAAAACGATCATTCCCTCCAATATCGTTAATCATATTGCAATCGCAATATCAGTCAAAATAATCGCAATTAGATATTTTCCTCATATCGTGCACCCTACTTTTTACTCATAATCAGTAGACGATTTGAGGGGGGGATAACATCCACCTTGTTAGCAAAATGACCAAAATGCATGCCCCCATGTTAACCTGCCATTCCTCCTCTCTATCTCCTAGTAGCAGAGAGAGTGCAGGGGCAGAGGGGTTGTTTAGTTGAATTTGTTAGTATAGTCTGCCGGACTCATTGATCCTTTATCTGACTGAAGTTCATGCACAAGTTAGAATCTATGGCCCCATGGCTCTGAAATATCAGTAGCCTGTGTATTGATAAATCCATGGCACTGTCCGTGGTGCTGAAGTAGCAGACACATTTGTAATTGCAACTTTTTCTCTGATTCCCGCCCTTCTGTCAGTTTCATCTTGGATCTATAATATTCTCTAAACTATCTAATTTTGTAAAAAATACAGAACCAAAAGAGTTGTTCATGGGGCGGTTGTTAGTCACAGGTGAACAAAACAAACCGGTTTCCCCCTGTTGAAAATTAACAATTTGCATTCTGACTGCATCTATTTAACAGCTGTAGTTAATGCTTACATTTCAGGGATTTCATTTTCATAGACAACCATATTTTGATTATTTTCTTAAGTAAACTGCTGAATCGTTTGGTCCATAAAATGTCAGAAAACAATAAAAATGTCCATCACAATTTCCATAAGCCCAAGATGACACTTCCAAATTTGATTTATTGTCTGACCAACCGTCCAGAACACAAAAATATGTAGCTTAATATCAGTATTAACAATCTAATGATGTCATATATAATAGGCTAATGTATCAGACACAGGGGCCATTTTTCTGACAAAACAAGTACTTTTACTTTTGATACTTCTAAGTTCATTTTGCCACTAATACTTGCATTTTTACTTAAGTAAAAAACATATTTTTTTTGAGTGCTTCTTTTAGTCACAGTCTCATTCAGTATCACTCTCTGTCTCATATCATCTCTCATTTCCACTGAGGCCACTGTGAAATTTGCCATTTAAAGGTTTTCTAGGCAACTTAAATAGCCAATATCGAGGTGCTTTCTCTCTCTAAGCAGTCTGAAATCCTGACGTGATTGTAAAAAGAAATCCTCCCTGTCAGATGTCCTTTCAGGTGGTATGAGGCTGCTGTGATGTGCTATCAAAGACAGCCCTCCTCTCCAGTGATGGGATGTCCTGAATGTTTGATGAGCTCTGCCTTCTAGAAGATGAAGAGATGTTTTTAGAACTTTAGCTAAGAATAACGATGATCACTGTAATGATGTAGCCGTTTTGTTGCTTCTTTGCAGATGTGGTAAAAAAACTGTCTGGTTTGATGGTCTGTTTGCACAAATCTTTTGCAAAACTTTGCACAGCAGTTGGCAGGTGTACATCAGACAATGCTGGCATCTGGCCCAAACAGAGAAACAACTTTTGTGTCTTTCTATTTTGTTCTCATATTCACTTTTCTGCATGAACACCACCAGTTCTCCACCTGCTGAATGTCCTGACCATTCATGAAGGTAGATGGCCACTATGGCTCTTATAAGAAGTCCACCCATTGCTTCTACCTTTATTTTGGAACTCCTAGTTGTTGGCTGCACACCATTCCAGCAAGGATGAAACTTATTTTTGTAAGCTGCTTCATCAATGTTTAAAAACCAACCTGAGGATGTAGAATCATCTACAAACTTAAACAATTTAACATAGCATGAAAATGAAGCAAATCATATGTTACGGCCTTCGCAGTCATACACAGTAGACCCTGCAGGAGATTTCTTCATCAAAAAAACAAATGTGCGAATAACTTTTGGAAAAACTGTTTCATCCTTCAGAGACTTCTGGAATCTTTATTTATTTATGTAAATTAAAGAGCTTATTAAAAAAAAGCAATCTGGAGGATGCCAAATGGATTCTTCACAGCCTAATGACTTACTTTAATTTATATATACTGTACATATATATATATATATATATATATATATATATAAAGCCATAAATAAGTGATTTATTTGCCATTAACAAATCCATTAGTTACCATTTATAAACCCTTGAGCAAACTAGAAAGTGTTTGTTTTCTGTGGTTGTATATCCATAAAAATCCATAGAATCAGAGGTGTGTCCAATTCCTGGTAGTCTGACCAGCAGCTTCCTGTGCAATAAGTGGCTTTCCTCTCGGTGTTCTAAATGGTCTCGCATTCGGAGCCAAAACAAAAAAGTCCATTTTGATTGCTGGAAGCTTATTGATCCAAATGTTGATTTCCAGAATATCAGGAAGAACTGCTCCGGGGACAGCTGCATGTACCGTAGTTCAGTTGTGTCTTACCCTGTGATAGTGACAGAGAAGACAAAGGCTCTGTTTGCCTTATGTTTGATGCATGATAACACAGTTTGATAAAAGCGTCTGACTGACTGATATTATTATATATGCTCGGTGCATCATGCAGTATTCAATTTTACACCTCTTCAGAAAGATGTCAAGTGGAACCGGGACGTTCTGCTTATCACCGTCACATTGTGTAAGGGAAAGGAGAGAGAAAGGCACGCAGAGTGCACTGTCACAATGTGTCTGCAGAGGAGAAGGGAAGATAATTAAAACTGATACAGGGAATGTTTGAAAGCTGAAATATTCAGCTTGAAATAGTGCTTGTGTTATTTTTGTCCATATTATTATCCAATAAGAAGTATATATATTATTCCTCGTCTAATCTGAAGTTGGAAATCCACACATGCTTTGCAAATTACATATTATATTCTGTTTTCCTTCCTGAAAGGAGATCCTATTAAACCACCCTACCATAAACCTGTGTTCATGTGCACAAAATGCCACGACTTAATGAGCTAATCAATATTTTTCAAACCATCAAATGGCAATGACCTGCATTTTTGACAGCCCACTACAAGATCCGTTCAGTAGCCATTCTGGAGCTTTTGATCACACCACATGATCTTTCTCAGCAGATGGAGTTTGAACCTTATTACATGTTTTTTATACGTATGTTATTTCTTACATTTAATATGTAAAATATCTGATATTGCCTATATCATGTAAAGTTAGCACTTATACAATGTCCAACCAACCACAAACCTTTCACATGTGAAATATTGTTTTATTCCAAAAAAAGATGCTGAACTCACTGATCTCGACCCCTGAATATAGATGCTATGAATTCTGTACTTGTCTCTTCAAAAATAGACAATAAATAAATAAAAGCAAGAGTCTGCTGGCAATAATTGGTTGCTGATCAAAGCTAATCTTAAAAAAAGCCAGGGCATTCATGTGAGCTCTGTGAACATTTGCAGTGTAGCAAGTTTGGATGGATTTAAGGCAGAGAGCTAATGACATCAGCCCGGTCTTTATCCTCTCACACATAAAATGAAGGGCCGGAAGAGTCTGAGAGGCTTTACAGTGATGTAACTTGACCACACATGAGACTAAGACGCCAACATGAACACAAACACTGAGAAAAAAGAAGCTATTAGCAGGAAAAACAAATTAAAAAAATCTGAGTGTTCACCTGAAGGTTTTTTAGATGGAACCCTGTGCGCTCTTTTCCTTTACTCCCTCTCTTAAGTGCTCAGCTGCTTCCCCGGGCTGCCCTTTAGGAAAACGTTTCTTTTTTTAACCTCAGAGAGGTCACAGTGGATGGATGGTGATTTTACACAGAGTCAAAAAAAAAACCGCTATAGAAGCACAAAGAAAAAAAAGATGTTGATGAATGTAGAGGGAATTAGCCAAATTAAAAGCTAGCCAAGTCAGCTGAAACTCCCAGATCTTGAACTACAGACTAAGTCTGTTTGAGGATTAAAAAAGTCAATCACCTCCTTTAGCTGATGAGGATTTTAAAGGGACAGCCGCCGATCTGTCATCCTCTTAAGTTGACACTTTCATAGCCTCAACGTAACTTTGACAACAGAAACATTTAGAAAAGAAATGACTCTGAAAAAAATAATACAATCATGAAGCTACTTTATCATTGTGCTTTTTTGGTTGCTTGAGAATTAAGCATTTTAATCCATAAATTCTACTTCACTTCCTACCTAACTTAACTTAAAGTGCTCATATTATGCTCATCATAATTGTATTTAGAGGTTAGATCAGAATAGGTTTAGATGGTTTAATTTTCAAAAAACACCATATTTTTGTTGTAGTACACATTGCTGCAGCTCCTCTTTTCACCCTGTGTGTTGAGCTCTCCGTTTTAGCTACTGAGTGAGGCATCTCACTTCTAACCCATATTTGTTGTGAGTCGCACATGCGCGGTACCGAGGTCAGCACCACAAGCCAGTCAGAAGCAGAGAATGAGGGCGTGCCACGCCAGGAGCTAGGCGAGCATTTATAAAGTGTGTTAGAAAGTGGCGCTCGTTTGTCACGGAAATAAAAGGCTGGACTACACTAGAGCTGTTTGGAGCAATTTGTGAACAGTGTTTCCTGTTGGAGATGGTAAAACCCTTTGGGGTGGAGTTTGGACTTTTTTACTTTGTAAACCTATTATATGTACAAAAAAGATATATAACATGATAAAGGAAAGGGAAAAAGCCAAAAAGCATAATATGAGCACTTTAATTTGTTTGGCTGCCTACAACCCGAGTTAATTCAAAAGAGGGTGACAAAACAATCTATATGGTCCATTTAGTAGCTGTTCAGGAGATGGTCTAATTTCCATTTTTTTTTAGCACTGGTTGGATTAAACTAAATGGACATTGTGATGAGTTGTTTGTGTTAACTGCTGTTTCCAAAGTAAAAAATAAACTTTTAAATCTAATTTGTTCTCTCTCCGTGAACCATCCGTGAACCATCCGTGAACCATCACCTTATCGTGGTGGAGAGGTTTGTGTGTCTCTGTGAACCTGAGGGCTGTGTTGTCTGGAGCTTTGTGCTCCTGGTAGGGTCTCCCAAGGCAAAGTGGTCTCAGGTGAGGGGCCAGACAAAGAATGGTTCAAAAACCCCAATGAATAAGCAAGGCAGAGATGGAGTGACCCTGCCCGGAGGAAGCCCGGGGCCCCCGTCTGGAGCCAGGCCCAGACGGCGGGCTCGTCGGCGAGCGCCTGGTGGCCGGGTTTGCCACGGAGCCCGGCCGGGCACAGCCCGAACAAGCTACGTGGCTCCCATCTCTCCAGCCCATGGGCCCACCACCTGTGGGAGGAACCGTTGGGGTCGGGTGCGATGCCACATGGGTGGCAGTGAAGGTCAGGGGCCTCGACGGCAGACCCGGGCGGCAGACGCTGGCTCTGGGGACGTGGAACGTCACCTCTCTGTGGGGGAAGGAGCCGGAACTGGTGCGGGAGGTGGAGCGCTACCGGTTAGATCTGGTGGGGCTTACCTCTACGCACAGTCTTGGTTCTGGAACCATACTCCTGGATAGGGGACTCTTTTCTTCTCCGGAGTTGCCCAGGGTGTGAGGCGCCGGGCGGGTGTGGGGATACTAACAAGCCCCCGGCTGAGCGCCGCTGTGTTGGAGTTTACCCCGGTGGACGAGAGGGTTGCCTCCCTACGCCTGCGGGTTGTGGGGGGGAAAACTCTGACTGTTGTTTGTGCATATGCACCAAACAGGAGTTCGGAGTATTTGGCCTTCTTGGAGACCTTGACTGGAGTCCTGCATGCATCCCTGTGGACGCTGGGGGCCTTGAACCCGAGTGGACAATGTTCAAAGTTTCCATTGCTGAAGCTGCGGCGAGGAGCTGTGGTCTTAGGGTCTTAGGTGCCTCAAGGGGCGGTAACCCACGAACACCGTGGTGGACACCGGTGGTCAGGGAAGCCGTCCGACTGAAGAAGGAGTCTTTCCGGGATATGTTATCCCGGAGGACTCCGGAGGCAGTTGCAGGGTACCGAAGGGCCCGAAGGGCTGCAGCCTCTGCCGTGAAAGAGGCAAAGCAGCGGGTGTGGGAGAAGTTTGGAGAAGACATGGAGAAGGACTTTCGGTAGGCACCAAAGTGCTTCTGGAAAACTGTTCGCCACCTCAGGAGGGGGAAGCGGGGAACCATCCAAGCTGTGTACAGTAAGGATGGGACCTCAACTGAGGAGGTAATAGGGCGGTGGAAGGAGCACTTTGAGGAACTCCTGAATCCGACTAATACGCCCTCTATGTTAGAGGCAGAGCTGGAGGATAACGGGGATTGTCGCCGATTTCCCAGGCGGAAGTCACTGATGTAGTCAAACAACTACACAGTGGCAAAGCCCCGGGATTGATGAGATCCGTCCAGAAATGCTCAAGGCTCTGGGTGTGGAGGGGCTGTCCTGGTTGACACGCCTCTTCAACATTGCGTGGAAGTCTGGGACGGTGCCAAAGGAGTGGCAGACTGGGGTGGTGGTTCCCCTTTTAAAAACGGGGACCAGAGGGTGTGTGCCAATTATAGGGGTATCACACTTCTCAGCCTCCCTGGTAAAGTCTACTCCAAGGTGCTGGAAAGGAGGGTTCGGCCGATAGTCGAACCTCGGGTTGAGGAGGAACAATGCGGATTCCGTCCTGGTCGTGGAACAACGGACCAGCTCTTCACTCGCAAGGATCCTGGAGGGAGCCTGGGAGTATGCCCAACCGGGTCTACATGTGTTTTGTGGATTTGGAGAAGGCGTATGACCGGGTCCCCCGGGAGATACTGTGGGAGGTGCTGCGGGAGTATGGGGTGAGGGGGTCTCTACTCAGGGCCATCCAATCTCTGTATGACCAAAGTGAGAGCTGTGTCCGGGTTCTCGGTAGTAAGTCGGATTCGCTTCAGGTGAGGGTTGGCCTCCGCCAGGGCTGCGCTTTGTCACCAATCCTGTTTGTAATATTTATGGACAGGATATCGAGGCGTAGTCGGGGTGGGGAGGGGTTGCAGTTTGGTGGGCTGGGGATCTCATCGCTGCTCTTTGCAGATGATGTGGTCCTGATGGCATCATCGGCCTGCGACCTTCAGCACTCTCTGGATCGGTTCGCAACCGAGTGTGAAGCGGTTGGGATGAGGATCAGCACCTCTAAATCTGAGGCCATGGTTCTCAGCAGGAAACCGATGGAATGCCTTCTCCAGGTAGGGAATGAGTCCTTACCCCAAGTGAAGGAGTTCAAGTACCTTGGGGTTTTGTTCGCGAGTGAGGGGACAATGGAGCGGGAGATTGGTCGGAGAATCGGCCCAGCGGGTGCGGTATTGCATTCAATCTATCGCACCGTTGTGACGAAAAGAGAGCTTAGCCAGAAGGCAAAGCTCTCGATCTACCGGTCAGTTTTCGTTCCTACCCTTGAAGGCATGAAGGCTGGGTCATGACCGAAAGAACGAGATCCAGGGTACAAGCGGCCGAAATGGGTTTCCTCAGGAGGGTGGCTGGCGTCTCCCTTAGAGATAGGGTGAGAAGCTCAGTCATCCGTGAGGAGCTTGGAGTAGTGCCGCTGCTCCTTTGCGTCGAAAGGAGCCAGTTGAGGTGGTTCGGGCATCTGGTAAGGATGCCCCCTGGGCGCCTCCCTAGGGAGGTGTTCCAGGCACGTCCAGCTGGGAGGAGGCCTCGGGGAAGACCCAGGACTAGGTGGAGGGATTATATCTCCAACCTGGCCTGGGAACGCCTCGGGATCCCCCAGTCGGAGCTGGTTAATGTTGCTCGGGAAAGGGAAGTTTGGGGTCCCCTGCTGGAGCTGCTCCCCCCGCGACCCGACACCGGATAAGCGGACGAAGATGGATGGATGGATGGATCTAATTTGTTTAAGCCAACATGGAAGTGAAGTCCCTAAAGTGCTCAGAATTTTTTTCATTCTATTTAGAATTTTTTGATAACCAGGGCAAACTCCATCTGCTGAGGAAATCACGTAATACAACTGAAAGCTCCAGAACAGCTAGTAAATGGACATTGTGGTAAAATTGTTTTTGCTTGACTAAAGAGAAAAATGAGCTTTCAATTTTAAGCCTAATTTGATTACATTTTAATTGGTTAAATAAAAGTACAGCTGGTGGTTCAATCCCTGTCCTTTTCACATGTCAAAGTGTCCTTGAGCAAGACACTGAACTCCATACTGCTCCCAATGTATGTGAAAAACCTTATACTTGGGGCAACCTCTAGCTCACCCAGTAAGAGCATTCGCCCCATGTTGGCTGTAAACACATACTACTACAAAAATGTAGCTACAGAATAATCTGAGCAACTGAGAAAATTGCATTTTTTTATGTTGATGTGATGTTACATGTACATTACTATATTTTCTGAGTGTGTCAGCCCCTCCACAGATGGTTGTTCTGTGCTATGGGATAAGAAAATAAAATGCCCCTTTCAACATAAAAATATACAGAGCTTTATGAAATCCAGTGCACAAAACCAAAACAAAGCTTGAAATGTGTCCTTTAAAGTGTACCACCCAGATGATCAGCGATCTACTTAATAGAGCTGTCACCCATTGAGAATAAATCTAAACACAGTGTCGGCAAGGCGATTTTACAGGAGTCCCAGAGGGTAAGGTGGGGTGTGTGGTCTATGGTGAAGAGGTAAGATCGAACATTGTGTCCAAGATGCTGCAATCACAGCCGGACTTGACAAATAATGACAAATGCACATAAAATACATGATAAATATATTGCTAACAGAATATTAAGTCTACAGCCATGCTATTTACTTTGCTTTGAGTTAAAGGCTAACATCACCATGCTAACATGCTTAAAATGACAATGCTTACATGCTGGCCTTAGCAGGTGTAATGTTTCCCATACTAACCATCTTAGGTCAGCATGTGAGCATGTTAACATTTGCTAATTAGCATCAAATATAGCCTACAGTAAACTCAAACTTGTGAATTTGTAGCTTAAGCTAAATAGACTGTTGACTTCCTGACGTCTGCATATCTTAACATGCTCACAATGTCAATGCTAATATGGTAATGTTTAGCTGGTATAATGTTTACTATGGTATGTTTACCATCTTAGATTTTTGTGTTAGCATGCTAACATTTGCTACTACACACTACTACAACATTTGCTAATTAGCACTAAACACAAAGTACAGTTGAAGTTGATGGAAATGTCTTAAGGTTTGCTAACTCGTTTTCACTCCCATCGTGTCTTTGGTGTTTGTTATTGACGCAAAAAGTCTTCTTTGGCGTCATATTTAGACGTAGAAGTTACGGTAAGTGATCTCCAAAATCTGTAGGATGTATCCTCTGGTTGCCTCGAATTTCTGAATAAACTTTCATGGCGATCCATCCAATAGTTGTTAAGATATTTCAATCTGGACCAAAGAGGTAGATCGACAGAGCCACCGTTAGATCGACATTGTCATCCTTAGATCCATGGCACTAAGATAACAATGAAATACGTGATAAATATACACAAAAACAGAAAGAACATTGCACCGATATTGTCAAGGTCACATTATTTTGATTTACAGCTTATTGACGAGTAATATGTCATGCTGAAGTGATGATGAGTTTGTCTTTCATTTGCTGAGGCGTGATGGACAGATAGGGCTGCAGGAGCGTCTGGAGCTCGGTCGAGATAAAGCGAGAGTGGTCGTGTGTCTGATTGGGGAATCATGAGGTATTTAGAGTCTTAAGTGTGACTGACAGTTTTGATTGCTGAGTAGTTATGACGTGGAATGAGCAGAGAAATGGAGATTATGTGAGGCGAGGAGGAGAAGAAAAAGAAACTGTCAGGGCTGACAGATGAAAATGACTTCAGCGTCCTTCATTCTTCAAAACACTCTGGGACTCTAATTTTACTCCACAAAATGGATACTTGTCTGTTGAGGTTAAACTGCAAAGAGATGAAGAGCATTGATAGGGGTGTAAATTTACATGCACAAACAAAACCTAATATAATAGCTCCATGGTGTAGAGGAGGTCACGCAATAGCTACTTTGTTTGTCTGTTAGCACCATATCTCAAAGATGCTTTTACAATTTTCAGCAAAAGATTAAAGCTGCACCAGTCAACATTTTTATATTAACAATACATCAAATGAATATGTTTAATGTGGAAGATGTGGTTGATAGAATAATCACCCGACTCTGCAGTTCCCCTTAGCTCTACGGAACATTTTAACATCTTTCAGCTCACAGTTTGGTTTTAGGGCCTCCACGTTTACTGTTTTAGTTAACTCCCATGGCGATCATCGACTTTTTCGGCATCCCCTGTGGGCCCCACCGCCGCAGCCTAAACGCACTACCCACATTCAAATGAATGAAAGGAGTGGTGTTTTCACCGCAACACCTGATTTGGTGTGAATGCAACCTAACAGTTTAAAAAGGTGAGAATATGTTATGTTTGTGGCTGTAATGCTGTCCCCAAGTGGCCAAAAAAAATCAATGATTTCAGTTTTAAACCATGAGAAGTAGACATTTTCCCCCCTCATTTGTCATTCAAGCTTTACCAAAAATTGTAGCTTAAATATTTCAATGACCCTGAGAATAAAAGTTATTAATTTTTTTTTTTTTTTTTTTGACATGCCAAACAGTTCTTCTATAATTGGCTGCCAAATTCCTGTAATCTATTTGTCAGGATCCGGCTGTGACTGATTGCCTTTGTGCCACTCTTGTGGCCTTTTTGTGTATTTTGTTGTGATTTGTGCTCATTGCTGTGTTCCATGTGTTCTGTGGTTACCTGTCTGTCAGTCTTTGTCTCCGCCCATCCCCTTATATGGTCTGCACTTCCTGTCTTGTTAGTTTCCCTCCAGTTCTGTTCTCACCTGTTGCTCATTACTGTCTTCTCCAATCCTCTGTCTTTCTGTTCACTGGTCTGTGTATTTCTACACCCCTGTGTTCCTTTGTCTCTTGTTGGCCTCTCTCTGTTTGTCCTGTGAGAGTCCTGTTCGTTTGTAGTTGTGAGTTCATAAGCTGTGAGTCAAAACAAATTGTGTTTGTTGTGCACTTCTGCTGAAGAGTCTTGCATTTGGGTCCACCTGCTGAAACCATGACACTATTGACATAAACTCCCGCGCACATTTGA
This sequence comes from Perca flavescens, assembly GCF_004354835.1. NCBI lineage: Eukaryota > Metazoa > Chordata > Actinopteri > Perciformes > Percidae > Perca > Perca flavescens. Next base: position 8,567,030 of record NC_041353.1, read on the forward strand.
GCAATGTTTAAATGCAAGTTGCTGCTACAGAAATTGAATAAATCTTAACAGTCCTATCCCAGCTGTCATGTACAATTTGGCACAATTCATCCTTGACTCCACTCCACTAGGGATTTTCCAAAAACTGATGGCCACCCATGTCCAGCACTGTGTCTCTTTTAAAGAACATTGCAAACACTTTCTATCATCAGAATAATGTAGCCTTTGTGCACGTCTGTGCTCTCTGATTGCTTTCTATTTGTTTTGAATGTCTTGTCTAACACTTAATCGCACTTCGACAAGCATCAGAGACCTCACAGGCTCCATTACCTAAGAAGCTGGTTTAATCTTCGTGTTGTTACAAGAATACCGAGGTAAATCCCTCAGCATGGCTGTTATTAAAAACTGTCAGTGTTGAAAGTCTAATTACACCCTCAATTTGCTTGCATGAAGCAACACCAAAGTCTAAAGAGCGAGGTGTCTCAGAGGCAGCCTATAGCCTAATTTCTGCAGTGTTTGCCAGAAGTATGGCTTTATACATGTTTCATGAGATCTGCCTGGTTCTCTTATGTTTCGCTGAGGCCAGAGAAAGAAACTGCAGCTTTGGAAGTCTGTTGGCATTTTCCAGGGTTGTGTTGCTCTTTAAATTGGTGGGATGGTGATGGGATAGTTTCCAGTTGCCAGACAGACAGATCCAGTGGTGAAGCTGATGTGGAGATAATGAGGTCTTTCCAGGAGTCTCTGCAGGATGTGGATGTGCTGAAGTTATAGGGTTTAATAACACTCCTAATCAGGAGCTATGGAGCAGCAGGAGAGCTAACAGCATGAGATTTGGATGGAAATGAGAGTGCTGAATGGCTTGAGGAGAGGAGGAGGAGTGATTGGCAGCTCTGAGTTTGACATCACCTGTGTGTTGTTGAACAGTGTGTCTGTATGTATGAAAGGCAAGAGATATATTCAGTGATTGTGGTTCACACCGGCTGAGTAGCAGTATCACTGATGCGAGCAGCAGCTGTCTATGTTGTGTTATTTTTCTCTCTGAAAAGGAAAATGTTCCCAATCTGCTGTTGCATTATCCTATTGTATTATGTATCCCTGAGGGAGCGTCACTAAATAGCTTGCCCCGCTGCACGAGGGATCAGTGACAAATCCCCCAGCAGGGGAAAGTGATAATCTCAAGGAGCATAAACTCGTCCCAGAGGAGAACAACATACTCTGTTTTTCCTGCTGCCTTTTTAAGTCTTATGGGAAGCTCCAGAATAACACTAACTAACTTATTCTTCAGAGTTGTGCAAATCTGTCTCTTCTGCATATCAAAGGCTACGATGATGATGGATTTTATTTTCTCAGTTGTAGAATGGTTCATAGTCATCCACATTTGCCAAAATGCCACATCCTCAAGTTTAAATCATATATAGGACGTTGTAAACCTGTTATCTTGATTGAGAAGCTAAATTTAAATCCATCCATTCCACCATCCAAACAGTTTTGGACTACCTCCACTCAGTCAATCACAAATGGACTTGTTCCTGATGGAGTCCTCCAATTAAGTAATTGCTAAAATCCTTCCAGTTAGACCAGTTTGCAGAACTTGAACAGGAAGGCCTCCATTATTCAGCTCTCAAACAGTGGTGCATTGAATATCTGGCTTTTTGGCTGCTATTATCATAAATGAATGCAGCTCTGTGTCCTCTTCAAGTAAATCCTAGAGGATATTGAAATCAAAATATTGTTTGAAGCCTGTTTGAAGTCTGAAGCAATACCATAGTAATGTATCAGTACAGTAACTGCTCTTTTTTCTTTTTTTTAGCAGGGATGCATTAATCCAATATTCAACATTAAATACAGATTCTTTTTCCCCTGTTGTAAAATTCAGTATTTCCGCAATCAGCCATTGAATGCCCTCCAAGAGATGATGTTTGATCCAGTTGGGGCTCAGCACCATTTTCATCTCTAAAATAATAGAGAGAATAATAATAATTCCAAGAATAATAAGAAGAGCTGAGTTAAACTTGGGTCTCAGCACTGATCTTTATCCAGCTGGACTACATCACACTGACGGTGTTTCCTAACAGATCTGGTCTAAAATGGGTTTCAGGTGCTTTTTCTGTACACATTGGGCTATTGGAAATAAACAAAGGTTCAGCACCTCTGTCAGTAAAGACTTTCATGTCAAGCACAATATTCAAGTCTTCCACACTTCATTAAGATTTGATTATCCCGTCTCCTCGGGAGTAATGTAATTAGTGTAACCAGGATGGGGGTGTATAAAGGCTGATGCAGCCATGCCCTACTGCCCTGGCCTGTAAGGCTTAGACACCTACAATCAGTGGCTCATTCTAAAAATAAAATGGGGCACCAGCGCGCAGAAGGTTTTCTAGCATGTAATGCCATATATGTCCAGCCTATATTGCATTGCATCACACTTTCTCGACTGTAAGGGCACCCTCGAGGTCACTTTATCATGTTTTATTTACTGTAACGGCACCCTAAATGGCACCTAATCAAATTTTCTCGGCTGTAAGGGCACCCTAGAGCAATGGTTCCCAAACTTTGTCATGTGAAGGACCGCTAAACTGACCCCCATTTGATAAGATTTGATAGCATTTTTGCTTTTAGATGTTTTCATACAGAAAGTGTATGAGACCCATGAACAAAATACTATAGTCATACATTCTGTCATTGTGTTACTTGGATGGAATTATACTAAAAGTTTTAGTGGAAATTACCCTTTTTTCTGGAGACTCTCTGGAACCACCTTAAGGACCCCATTTTGGGAACCACTGCCCTAGAGGGCACTTCATCACGTTTTCTCTACCATAGGGTCATCCAAGAGAGCACTTTTGCTGCGTTTTTTCTGAACATGGTCCCCCCAAGTCCACCAGTGCCTACAGTTATGAAGAGTCATTGGACGCCACCTTCTCACCGACAACTCCTCATAACCTCAGACAACTGGAAACTTCTGCCTTTCCCATCAGAGCTAAAAACAAGACTGAGCTTTGAGGCTCGCCTTGCTGTGATGGGATGTGACAGGCTGAATGCGAGGAACGAGACCCCGAACCAAGAGTATGCCAAATCAACTGGCGAATGACTTTGTTGCTTCTTGATCCCTCTGGACTTTTCAATCTGAGCTCACAGTTCACAGTTGAGATATTTTAAACATCACAGCCAGTTCCACTGACCTTGCAGATTAAATGCATGCTGTTGTCATTGTCTCTCTGCAGTGGGTTACTTTGATAGGAATTGTATATGCAAACACAACTAATCATTTTTTGAATAAATCATTACGCTCCCAGACATGAATGAAAGCTTCTGAGTGTGTCGAGTCTCTGTGGTAGTAGTGCAGTTTTTTGTTAGAATTTCAGTCGTGTTTTTACAAAGTAAATATCCTCATTGAATCCACAGATAGCAGCTGTAACTACTCTGACTCGCCGTGGCTCAAGAATGCAAATTAACCTGTAGCTTTTCTGAAATCACATTCAGTAAAAATATGAACAAAAACATCCACCTATCAACATCCTGCCCAACCTCTCCAGCTCTCTCTCATCCTCCTTCTCCTCAATCTGTTTGTATACTCGGACCAGAGCGAGCTCCTCTCTCACCGGCTTCATAATTACGAGATGAAGCAAGTTGAATTCAACTTAATTAGGACCTGAAGGCAAAGAGAGAGAGAGAGAAATAACTTCACACAAATAATCTCAGCCCGAGGGTGATGAGAGCATGTTTTAGCAAAAAGAAAAGGGGGAGATGTGGTGTATTAACAACAAGACATCATGTTTGTATGAACATGTTTACTGTGCAGAGAGAGTACACCGTGTTAAGTAATTATACTACAAAAGCTCACTATTGAGAAGCTCTTCCTTGCTACTAATGATCCAAGCATTTAAATTCACCAGCATGTCTGTTGGCTGGTTTCCGCTATTTCCATTTTGGCAGGGAAAACGTACTCTGCAGAACTGAATTTGAAAGCTGAGATGCTTTGATTGGTATTTCCAAGATGGAAGCTTTTAGTCTGTCACCATTTCAAAACAGAAAAAGTTTAAATAGCGATATAATTACATTTGAAAAAGGGGCAACTTGGTACATTAACAGGTTGGTTTAAAAAAAAAATGTCTTACTGTCTTGTCTTTGACTTTCCATTGTGTATTATTGAATAAGCAAGAATGGGCATAAAACTACTACATAAATAATGACTTGATCCTAAGCTTCTGTTTGATCCATTAAACTTTGCCGCTGTTGTCAATAAGTCTCTTTCTCTGCCGCTCGCTTTCGCGTTTCCCAGAGTAGGGGCAGGCTTTATAGATTTCACATCGGGGGTTTATCTCCTTGATCACTGGACCAGGGTGGAGAAGACAGCAGGTTTGATTTATTTTCCTCCTCCTGTGTTAGGCAGCAGGACAAGGACACGGTGACCCATTTGAAACTATCTATCTTGGATAAGCCTGTGAGTGTCCGTGCATGTGCATTTGAGTGATGTTCATGTCAACGTGTGTGAGTGTTTGCGTGTGTCTGCTGGTGTCGAGGGGACTGACTCGCAGTCTCAGGTCTTCATCATATATCAGATTCTGTTATGACACCTGGCTGTTATTGTTTGAGGGTGAATGATGCTCAGATGCTCCTTGATTTATAGAAAAGACACATCTGTGAAGTTTGCAACACAATGCCCAATTTTAAACTTTGAAAAACAGCTATGCACTCTCTTTTCAAATCTACTTTTAGAAGATATAACGAGTGATGTTGAGAGTGAAAACTGGCTGTGGTCGATTCTGAGTGGTATAGACTGTTGGTTTCTGGTATGTCGCTCATGTTCCAGTGTCATATACCACTTCTCACTGGCATATACTGATTCTTATTGACAGATGTCACTGCTTATTATGATACGTCAATGCTGTGTGCAAATCTTATGTGATTCTTAGTGATATGACACTGTGACTTGTAGTACATCCCTGCTGTTAGACCAGCTTATGGAAAAAGAAAACTTCCACTTCCATATACAACTCCCCAGCTGTCTGATGTCAATTCTTTACTATCATATATCCCAAACTGTATTTCTCTGTTGTTCATTCATTTTCTTTTTATTTGTTTGCATATACAATCAAAAAATACAATCATTATAAAAGATATATCTACACAAATACTGTAAATTCCCATATGTACAAACACACCTTTACCTACTCAGCTGTACATCAATTTAAAGTAAGCAAACGCTTGTGTAGCTAAAAGCTTATAGAAAGACCTTTCTTAACAAACTTGAGGCAAGATGAACAGAATTACATTAAATAAAAATAATAAAAGGCTGCTACAAGCAATACAATACATATATACAATATATATAATAATAATAGTAATATAAATATATATATTTATATATTTCTCATTCCAGTCCAACAGTTAAAACTGTAATTGGGTAATTTGTTTAGGACATTTTTTATAGTAGACAAAGATGCTGAATGATGGACAATTTGCAAGTTTGATTTCCACAAAACTCATTACTTCAACATAAAGAAAGATGAAGTTCTGACAGTCTAGTAGAATATGAATGAATACATTTGGAAAAACAATTGGAATTAAAAAAACAATTATAAAGTCTTACCAGTTAGTGCGGAAATAAAATTTTATAAGAAACATACATGTCTGTAGTTTGTCGATACTAAAGAAATTAAAACTTTGCACTTTATATGGATCCAGCCGCATTCCTGAATTGTATATTCAGCCCAGTTTCCGATCTCTATTCTCTCTCCGCTTTCTCCGCCTCCTAAATATTCAGTCTATGGCCTACAAATCTCCTGTTCTGGTAATCTTGCAGGCATAAAGTGCATCCACATTTCCTCCCCCAAAGAGCCAAAACAAAACTCAGATCCATTAGAACTACTTCCCAGCAGGACATTTCATTTCCAACATCCTGTCCTCTCATTAATCAATGCTCTCATATTGAACAAGGAAGCTGTTTGATGACTGCAGCCTTCAGCAATCATATAGACGTGACATCCAAAATATATTACTCTCCTGGACCTGGACTGTCTGTGGCCTTAGAAGATTTAAGTGGGTTGACTGATGGTAAACATGATGGCTGTTATTGAGGATACATTTCTACCTCTAACAGAACTGAAGTTACAGTAACAAAGCATCTCGTCCAGCTGGTTTCCCTTCGAGTTGAACGCCCAATTACACTGATCATCCATCGACGATTCTAACAGTGGTATTGAGCTGCAAGTGAGGAGGTGCACGATGCTGTATGGAAAACATGACTAACAATGTCAACGTTGGAAAACATATTGGCAGGAGGACTGAATCAAAGATAGCTAAGTGAAAACTGGATGCAGAAGTAGAATACAAATGAGGTTTGAGCTTGAGAGGACATCACAAGGCTCCAGAGCTTGAGTAGCGCCACAGCAGAGGGTTGTTATTTGATGAACTTAGCAGGAGGAGTTAGGAAGTGTGAGCTGTGGGAGTGTTTGTGTCCCAGTGGACTGACTGACGATTACACCAGAGGAACAAGACTCCTCGATGCACTCAGAGGATCCTCTCTCAAGGGGGGAGGGAGGTGTGTATGTGTGTGTGTGCATGCGTTTGTGGGTAAACAGTTGCTTCTGTGGGTTAACAGTTGCTTCTGCTCTGCGGTTTGTTTGTTCACAGTCACTGTTTTTACGAAGGTCACGGATCGGAGAACACGGACTCTGAGTGTGTGTTTGTGTGTGGAGAGAGGGGACGTGTGTTGTTTCAGTGATGTTCGCAGCCACCTCAGCCACCCATTAATGCTCTTCCTATCCTCCGAGCTTGCCGGTTGCCATGGAAATGCCTTTCCGTGCTCCTGCTGCCTGCAACATCCTATCACTCTCACACTCTCACTCTCCAAGAGATCGCCACGGTGAGCTGTTCGGGATCAGCGGGGTCCTTCTGGAGCTGCCGAAAAGAAGGGGACGCGATCTGGGAGCTGATGCACTCTGGTTGAAGGTGTCTCCATGGCAACCTGCATCGATTCAAGAACAAGTTTGAAGCCAATATGGCTGCTTCACAAAGCCAACCGCTTGGTTCAGGTCCCAAACCACAGGTCAGGGCAGCATCTCCGGAGCGGTGAAGCATCACAGCTGCATGATAAGTGGCAAGATGAGGATTCTCAAATCAGTGCAAGAGTGACGACATTTGAAGCAACTTGACTACCATCAACGAGAGAAGAAGTATTCCGATCTTTTACTTAAGTAAAAGAAGGAATGCCACAGTGTAGAAATACTGTTACAAGTAGAAGTCCTGCATACAATTTAAAAGTTGCCGTGTTTACACTTTCCATACTTCGGAGTACTACTGGTAATTAAAAATTAAGATTGAAAGTTCCTTTTTGACCTTGAAAACAGCAGTTGACAAAACAATCTCAAGTCCAGTTCCACATACTCGCTTGTTATGGAGCTTTCAACCATATCACATGGCCTTGCTGTCACCAAGTTTCCAGAAATACTTCACGGTTTTTATTTCAGCACTACTCCATCAAAAGGAAACATTAAAGACATTTTTTATTTTTTATTTTTTTACCTACAATGGCCCTAATACACCGTTGTATTGAAAACTTTGGGATCTCCACCAGACTTCAAAATAGTTCTGTAGTTTTTAACTATGTTTGAGCCGATTAATGAAAACTTGAACAGCCAGAACAGCTTCTAAATGGCCCTTGTGGTGGGTTTCTCAACTGCTGTTTCCAAAGTGAAGTATGCACTTTCAGTCTCAATTTTTTGAGCCAAAATGGATGAAAAGAAAAACTCAGAAAAGTCCATGATGTCTGTGTGAAATAAGGCCAAAAGCTCCAGAACAGCTACTAAATGAACCTTGTTTTGTTGACACAAGCTCTTACTGACTGATCCTTCGATGCAGTTTAAGAGGTCTCCATGCCTCCATTGTTCTTTCCATTTCAATATTGGTGCAGGTGGACTTTTTCTCATTAAGACAGAGCTCTGTAATTTGTATCTCCCCTCACATCATTATCATTGCTGCAGAAAGAGAGCGAAAATGCTTGAAACAAAAGAGAGAAAAAAAAAGGAGAACATGTATTCGCTGCCATCGCCACAGATCAGAGACACATTAGAAGTTACTGAAACGGAGTGGAGCAACCCCCTCGGCACAACTTCAAAGGCAGCCGGTTTTGGAAGAGAAAGTAAGGACAACCATAAGAGATTCAGAAATGCCAAAAGTTATGTTCAAGAACGCCTTTACCAACATCTGAGAAAGCACAGAGAAGAAAGAGCGCTTAAATGAAACGATTGATCAAACGTGTAACTTAACATTTATCCGATCGAATGTTGTAAATAAAATCAGACCGTGTGGGCTTTTTCCTTCACCCTTCAACTGACAAAATAAAATGTCTTCCTCTTGCTTTATTCCTCGCCTGTCACCATATTGAGCTTCACAAATCACCGTAGGGGGATGTTAGCTTCACTGACAGCGAGCTTGCAAGGCTTAACACACGTTTTTCTTCAGTCTGGGATGTAGAATGGATCCACTTAATTAATGGGAACACCTGTTTTAAATCACCACCTGATAGGTGTGTGTGTGTGTGTGTGTGTGTGTGTGTGTGTGTGTGTGAGTCATCCTGTACTTCCAGAGAACAAAATCTGCTTCAGATTATGGTCATAAGTGAGAATATGTTGCTCATATGGAAGTACGGCTTTACTTATCAGAAGAGATGGGAGGGGGAAAACAAGAGAGGCCTTTTGTGTCACATTCACATCAGAGCACTGAGGTGTTGGTGCAGGGGGGGGCACAGCAGGTGGCCCGTCACCATGGCGATGCAGCATCTCCCTCAACCCAACCAGCCAATTGGATCCTCGGCGTGGGGGTGCGACCTCCCACTCCCGAACATGTTCTGTGCTCAGACAAAATCAGAGTAAGCTTTGATTAAAGCTTGAATGAATACTCAAAAGAAGAAGACCGCTCCAACTAGGACCGACTTCAAACAAGCAGTGTTTGGATGTAACTTCTGAAGTCGTCTCCTGTGTACTGTCAAGCAACAGCGGGGGAGAGGGGGGGCATCATGCAAGGGAGGAGGCATCTGAAGGAGGAAAACAATACCTCAGCACAGGAGGATTATCAGAATAACTTTTATGCAGATTATCACTAAAAATAAGAAGGCTTTGTTTCTGCGGCACTGCCATGCCGAGGGGTTTTAAAAAAGAGCCACTGGAGGTATTTCTAAGTAATCCTACTTTGCTAACACCATAGACTGTAGGCTTACACACTTGTAAGCACATTCTCACATCATCACCTTTTGAGATGCTTTGAGCCATTTTCATTACATTAACTCACATTATTTACTATTTTCTTTGAAGGAGTAGCACCCTCTCCTAAACAGTTATTGTCCAATCATATCTTAACAGCTGTAACAAGGCTCGACGGTAGGCCTGTCGATATTTAGATTTCCACACATGTTGAAAGTAGTAAGTATAGTAGTAAATAATTTGAATTTAAGGAGTGGATTAAAGTATGTTTATTTGCCCTTAGTAAACGTTTGCAGGTCTGGCTATCTAGTTTGCTTACTACAGTAGTGACTGCATGCATGGGTGGATTTTGAGACAATGGGCCCCTGGGCATAGCTGGCAAAAGGCCCCACCAGCTCTCCTTCATAAGAGCAAGACACACTTTATAGTTTTTTAGTCTCGTTTTGTTGTTGTTTTGTGTATCTATATAGTTGTTATGCATCTCTCTGTGATTTTGAGTCTCTTTGTGGCCATCAATTTTAGATCCTTTTACAAGATTTCCATTTTGAAAAAAAATGAGTCTGCTGAAACATTAAAGGCGTTTTCAACCAACTCATAAAGTTAACATTAGCCTATTGTAAGCTAGATCTGCTTGCAACAGCTCTCATGTCGGCCGGGCCAGCAAAATAGACGGTCACTGTCCAGAAATGAGAAGCCTGCTTCTGTCTACTTTTGTTTGAAATAAAGACCAATTGTTTCAAAATTACAAAGAATTTCAAGTGATACAACTTTATGATTGTACACTGCAAGAACAGAAAGCTTAACGACCTTTAGCATGGCAAAGCAACAGTAACTAAGGACGGTTTGTTAGCCTCTGCTGAGTTTCTACTATTACATTAAGTCTAGAGAAAGGTGTGTATATCCTTGAACCAAGGTCAGCTCTTTTTCCTTTGATAAATGATAAAGCACTAATGATATAATAAGTCTTCTGTTTGGCCCGCGCTCAATACAGACCTGAGCTGCTTCCCTTTCTCTGCTCAGAGATGATTAGATTGTAAATTTGATCCTCAATCAAGTTACATTTTATTTTGCCTTTCAATAAATTGAATGAGGACAGCCTAATGGCTGAGGTCGTCCTAGGGAGTAAAATAAAGAGTGGCTTAGCCCATTTTTGCCCCGACTTGGCTTGAAAGTCAGCCTGCTTTATGTCTTTGACCTGTGGTTTCTCTGTCTGTGTGCCATCCTCTGATCAGATGGAGGAGTGTGGTCTGTGTGGCGTTGCCTTTTTTTAACAGCCACTTTCATTCCCTTCATGTCTCAAATGAAGTGCATTGGGATTCCAATCTTGTAACCCTTGTTCCTGCCAAATCTCTCCAGTCTTCATTTCGATCCACAACTGAAAATTACACATTAATGACACATGGATCTTACAATATCCATAACTTTCAGATTGTGTCCTTAAGATTCTAATAATCTCATACTCATCCTGTTCTTGCAGTCTATTTCTTCTTCCATCTTAAGAAGCAAACCATGCAGCCACTCATGTTATTTTAATCCTGAACTGCATAGATCAAGCACCTCTCTTCCTGTCTTTATTCTTTTTTTCTCTCTGTTGTCTCTTCATCTTCAGTCTGTGTTTGTCTTCCTCGCCTCTCCTTCCCCTTCTCTATCATCCACAGTAACAGAGACATGGTTGTTGTAGGAGGTGGAGAGGGAAAGTCTTTTGTTTCCGCCTGTGTGCTGGCATGCATACAGAGTGGCGCAGAGTGACCCCACTCAGTGTCTAAATCACAGGGAATTGTTGAGGCTGTGTAGTTCAGAATAGAGCAGCTGAAAAAACTGCCACGGACAGCTCCTTGTGAGGCTTACAGTGGTTGCAATAATAGCCAGTTGTTGGTAGATTAGTACGGTTTTTATTTTAGTCTTTTTTCAGTGTGGGAAGCTACCACTGAAGCTTTGTTTAAGGATCCTATTTCATAAGACTTATTCCATTATTTCTAAACCCTCTGCATTTATACATTCTAATACAAAATAAGTGAATTAATTGCTACTATCCAGAATTGTACTCCTTTTGTACTGGTGGTGTGAAGAGAGTTTTGGAACAAAATTAAATATTACAAACAAATAATACATTGAACCATTAACAATTACTACAATGCAAAAAGTAATTTATTTTATTTATTTATTTTTGGTGTCTGGAGCATTTTGTAATTCCTGTGTAATTTGTTGCTTATTATGAGGAAATAGAGACACTGTCCTGAGACAGTACACATAATAAGTATGCGTGCACTCATTTTTAGTTGACAGTAATAAAGTGTATTTTAAGCTGCTGACATCTGCAGTATTACATTTACATTGATTTCCTTCTGTCAAGTGCAATTTGTGATTCAAATGTGAATGTCATGTTATTTGTGACTCATGTTGACATTTTATGAGTTTTCCCAGTTTTCCCTTATCTATGCATCTGTGGCGCATTAGTTTCCCTGCGTGGGAGTTGATCTTATCTTATCTTAATGATTACATAATTGGCTACAAACATTACTCTCCATGTTTCTCCTAAAAAATTAACTTACTTTGGTAAAATAAGGTTAACTGGAAGAACATAACTGAAAGAGTAACATGTGTCTGTGTAATTACATAGTGTATTCCAGAAATGCATAATATTATGTTATTTTCTGGAAAAGTATTATTAAAATATTAGTAAAATAAAGTATTGATTTAACACTACAACACTTATTTTTAATTTGATTTCATTTGACTTGTTTCAAACTTTCTTAAAGAGTGTGTTATATAATGTTTGCTCACATAGAGCTGGTCATTTGTATCTACATGTTTTTATGAACACACATGGGTACCATTATGAATTATTGTTGGCTCACTGTATCTTTTCATGAGCCTGATGAAGTGCTGAACAAAGCATGTAGCTCATGCCAACGTTCATAAAAGATCCCTGATCATGTAGATTTTATGGGCTGAGTATGCAGTCAGTAGCTCAAATTTGATCTTTTCTGACTTTTGACTTTCATCTTGCTGTACTCAAACCTCATCCTTTGTGGTAAATGCTGTATGTTTAGCTCCTTTTATATTATAGGCTATCTCAGCTTCTACATAAGTGACAAGTTTACTGTAAATATAAAAACGAAGAGTTCTTAGGCACATTTTTTGTCAATCTAAATATAATCTGAGTGAGGAGAAACTGCTGCTTCATTTATATTCAGAGACTGTTCATCCATATTATTTCTTTTTTGGACTTTCATCTTGCTGTACTCAAACCTCATCCTTTGTGGTAAATGCTGTATGTTTAGCTCCTTTTATATTATAGGCTATCTCAGCTTCTACATAAGTGACAAGTTTACTGTAAATATAAAAACGAAGAGTTCTTAGGCACATTTTTTGTCAATCTAAATATAATCTGAGTGAGGAGAAACTGCTGCTTCATTTATATTCAGAGACTGTTCATCCATATTATTTCTTTTTTGTGTTTAACATGCAACATGACAAACCCTGTGAATCAGTGGCACTAACACAAGAGGTGTTAATGAGGATTGGATGCGGGGCATACGGCAGGATTTCTGTTGCAAATCATGCACCCTTTTCTCTGCCTTATCCCTTGAGTAACACACACACACACACACACACACACACACACATGCTCTCTCAATCGTCTGTGGAGCAGAAGGGATCAGGGCAGGGGGGTGGAGAGAAGAGGAGGTATTTTGTCCTCATACCTTCTTGCATCTGCCAGTTTCTGCCCCAATTAACTCCCATTAATATAACTTGCCATGGTACACCTTATTGCTGATGCTCAGTGCATACAAGATGAGCCCTCTGTATCTCCAACACCCCCCACACATGCACAAAAAACACACACCTGCACATAATGATAATAATAATAATAATAACAAATTTTATTTAAAGTCGCCTTTCTCGGCACTCAAGGGACAGGGATACGTAAAACATTTAAAAACAGCAAAAGATAAAGAATACAACAACAATAACAACAACAGAAAGAGGCAGAACAAGTGGAATAGGTAGTTTTCATTTCAATTCAGATGTGTTTTGAGTTGCAATTTGAAATGGGGAATTTAATCAATATTTCTAAATTGGAGTGGTAATGAATTCCAGAGACGGGGAGCAGAGCGGCTGAATGCTCTGCTCCCCATGGTGGTGAGACGGGCAGAGGGGACAGACAGGTGTATGGAGGAAGAGGATCTGAGGGAGCTGGAGGGAGTGGGACGCTGGAGTAGATCAGACAAATACGGGGTGGCGAGATTGTGGATGGCATTGAATGCAAATAGGACTCAGTGGAGCTGTTGGAGGACAGGAGTGATGTGTTGGATGGAGGGGGTTCGAGTTATGATGCGGGCAGCTGAATTCTGGATCAGTTGAAGTTTATGGAGGGATTTGTGAGGGAGGCCGAAGAGGAGAGAGTTACAGTAATCCAGACGGGAAGTGATGAGACTGTGGACAAGGATGGTGGCAGTGTGGGGGGTAAGGGAGGGGCGGAGGCGATTGATGTTTTGTAGGTGGAAGTAGGCAGACTGGGTAATGTTATTGATATGGGGTTGAAAGGATAGTGTGCTGTCAAGGTTGACACCCAGACTCTTAACCTGGGGGGAGGGTGAAATGGAGGAGTTATTAATTAGTTATTAATAGTGAGAGAAAAACGGTTTTAGATAAAGTGGATTTGGTGCCAATGAGGAGAACCTCGGTTTTATTACTGTTTAATTTGAGTATGTTTTGGGTGAACCAGATTTTTATTTCAGAGATGCAATCAGTAAGGGAGGTGGGCGGGAGAGTGGACGAGGGTTTGGTGGAGAGGTAGAGCTGGGTGTCATCAGCATAACAGTGGAAGTGAATGTTAAATTTGCGGAAGATATTGCCGAGGGGAAGGAGGTAAATGATGAAGAGTATGGGGCCCCAGGACAGAGCCCTGGGGTACACCTGAAGTGATGGAGGAGGGAATGGATTTAAAAGACTTGAGTTGAATAACTGAGTGCGGCCAGAGAGGTAAGATGTGAACCAGTCTAACGGAGTGTGGGTGATGCCGATGGATGATAGCCTGTTGAGGAGGGTGGTGTGACAGATGGTATCAAAGGCTGCACTCAAGTTGAGGAGGATGAGGATGGTGAAGACTCCAGAATCAGCTGCCATAAGAAGGTCGTTGGTGACATGCACTCACACTTCATCAATAACCGTGACATTTAAAGGAACATGAATCGCACAAAGTAGACAGCCACAGCTGGGCCTGTGAAATGCACCATAATATGTGTGTGTGTGTGTGTGTGTGTGTGTGTGTGTGTGTGTGTGTGTGTGTGTGTGTGTGTGTGTGTGTGTGTGTGTGTGTGTGTGTGTGTGTGTGCGCGCGCATGTGCATGTGTGCGTGCGTGTGTGCATGTGTGCGTGTGTGTAATATCATGTGGCGATTGGACACAGAGGTCTAGATTATGACACCTCCTCTTCTGATTGTCCTCGTTGTCGCTGCCAACAGCTGTCAGCTGGAAAGGCTTTAAGGAGAGAGAGGAAGTGTGTGTTTAGCGTGTGTGTGTGTGTTAAAGAGAGAGAAATCAAGGGCATCCAAAATCATGACGGGAATGTTTGAAAACTTTTTAATGGCACACTTATTCTGTGTGACCTCTGACCTCCATGTGTAATGATACTTTTCCTTTAGTTGTAGCTTTTTTAGTTTATAAAATGTCACAAAATACAAAAAAATGTCCATCATTATTTTCCAAAGCCCAAGGTGATGTCTTCCCATTTGTTCTTTAGTCCGCATAACAGTCTATTGAATTGATTATTGAATTTATAACAATATAACACTCAATCCCCAAATTTTAGATGTTTGAAATGTTTACCTGATAAATGACTAAAAGAGCAACTATAAACCCTGGAATTTATTTTTTATTTTTTTGCTGACTGCAGTGATGTATAAGTGTACTCCAGGGTGTGTCAGAACATTGCAACATCACTGTTGGGTATGGTTATAGCTGCAAGCAGAGAGGTCTGTTGAACACTGCTTTAGCCTATTAAGCTCCTCTATAAATTATAAATCAATTATCAATTTGGTTTCAATTAACTTTCAACAATATTATTTTTCTTAATCATATTATTTTCGTAAATCCAGCTTTACTTCAGTTGATTTCAGTAGGAAAAACACAGTCAAACATTACACTATTTGTATGAAAAATAACAAACCAAATCATTACTGTCGAGAAATCCCGAATACTTCATCTCTTCAATACTGACTTCACCAAAGAGAGAAATATGCCTGAAGTCTCTCTAGTAACGAGAGAGAGATGAAAGAGTGAGATGTAGCGTTGCTCAGTAATTGACCTCCTCTTCTCTCTGCGATGAAGAGTCGTTCTCTTGAGTGTGAACGTCAGCTTATTACTACCCACCTCCTGCAGAGTTGGAGTACTACCATACTGAAGCCTGTTTTGAACATTTCTGAACAGCTTGGGAGTTGGATATTTCATTCGACCTAAATCATTTGAAGCGTTGAACAGTTTCTCATCTGCTTTCTTACTGTGAGCGTGAATGTTATCCCGAGCTTTTAGGTTGTGTGAGTACAAAAAAAATCACTCATTTAAAGTGTCCAAAAGAGCTGACGTGATTCCTCGTCTGAGGGTTTCATAATATCTTTAATTATTTATGGAAGGGATTGTGTGCAGGCTGCAGGGATGTTGAGATGAGGAGAATAAAGTTTTTTAGGAGATGAAGAGGCTGACCCCGTTGGCTTACTCCTGTTGTTACTGTAACAGCATGCCATTTATAGGATTGTGTGTAGCTACACATTTCTGTGCAAGCCTGAAAACAAAACAATTTTGCCAAAGATAAAAGACTGGCCTCGGCCTACTTTACAGATATTTGGATGCCGTTTTGGAGATGGAGACGATTTCTGTTTGCTGATAGCGGCAGAAGAAATAAAATTGCATGTCTGCTGAAGCTAAAAGATTAGATTCAGTACATTTTGGAAAGGAAGCGTTTAGGTATTGAAGATAAAAGGACGATGATGAGATCAGTCAGTGAGAAGAATTGGCTGGTACTTTTATGAAAAGCATGCAAAGAAGAAGGACTGCATATTTAGCTTCAAGTAGGCATACACTTTGGATTTTGAAACCTGCAGCTCCTGGAAACTGAAGCCTGAACCGCCTGAAATGGACATTTTAAGGCATTCAGATGAGAGTCAGAAAGACATACCCGGTGTCTCTTTGATCCTCTGTGTTTCTCGTAGACTTGAGCTCTGTGGGAGTTTCAAGATTTTCCATTGACAGAGTGTGCAGTTAAACTCATTCTATTAATATTACAGCTAAAAAGCCTGCAGGAGCAGGTTGTTTACACAGGAGAGAAGTGTGTGCAATGTACCAAATCCTCTAATATGAATAAAAGAAAATCAACACTAATACACCGTGGAAGATATGGTGAAAGTTTAGTGTTTATTTATGGACCTGAAAAATCGTCTTCCTTAGGTGACATGAAATTAAAATATTCACCCCAGCGTTGTTGATAAACCGTGTTTCACTCTCATTAGAGAAATCGCAAATGTTTTCTTGCGAACTTCACAGATTACATGTGTTGACTGGGATCTGGAACAAAAGCTGATCATAAAACTGGTTATGTATCTAATGGTGTATATAATGTTTTTGTATGTTATTGTACACGACTGTGAGCTGTGCGTTGATTTGTCACTGTTTATGTTTTTAAATGGAATCCAGGAAGAACAACTGTTGTATAGCAAACAAACTAAGCACTTCTGGAAAAATTCTAATATCTTAACAAAAATTAGCAGCCTCAGCCTTGTTGACAATTTTCATTCCAGGTAACACCTTTGTGAATTTCACAGATTACATTCTCTGTTGCTTTCTTTCAAGCTTTGTTTTGGCGGCAAGATCTTAGGCATGGTGTGCTATTTGGACTTATTAAAAGGTTTCAGGCAGTCTTTTGCAATTTGTTCATCGCACATATTCATATTGCATCACAATGTGTCCACAACTAAGCATTTTGAATATACACGGTCCAGCCATATACTAGGCTTTGTTCTTGTTTCCTTTGCTCTGAGAACATTGATCTCCAAACTAAGGAAGGCTGCGGAAAAGTCAATAGACTCAGTTCCTCCTGGGAAATGTAAGCGAGGCATGTGGATTAGAGTGGTTTTGCATCAATACTGGTTATTATTACAGTAGCTTGTCGCTGCTTTTATTGGTACAACTGTGAGAGGGATGGCTGGGTGTGTTTAATTCATGACTACCAGAAAAACAGACATGACCCAGACACCCATGAGGTCTCTCTCTGCTCATCCTCCGCCTCTATCCTGAATATAAAGGTCTCTATCTTTTCTCATTATGGTGGCCACAAAAAGAATGAGAGGGGGGAGTGGGTGAGATAAGAAAGGGAGGAGTGGGGGGAAGGAGGAGCATGAGTCCCTGACATTTCCGGAGTTTATCTGTTTGTCTAAACTGCTGGCAGCTCACCTTAGTGTGCTAACCTGACACGCACGCACACACACACAATCACAATTGAGGACCCCTACTTGAGGCCCCTGAATGCAGCAGTAGAATGTAATTAAGTACTACACTTAACTCCAGTACATTTATTTATTTAGTAACTTTACAAAATATATAAAGAGCTTAAAAATATGATGCTTTGTTATAAATTAAACTACAACAATAGTTTAAACAGTATATACTGTAGTAAGTAGTAGTAGTAAGTACAGCTTGAACCATTAGTCAATTAATCATTTAGTCAGCAGACAGAAAAGTAATTGGCAACTATTTTTAATGCAAAAAACATTTATGGTTTCAGCTTCTCAATGTTTTGAATTGGCTGCTTTTCTATTTCATTATTTTAATATTTTATTTTTATATTATAATACCGAATGGTTGGTGTCTAACAAGAAACATTATTGTTGGTTGTTGTTTTCTGGGTGAGGACAGTGTGATAGAATCAATATAGTAGCAGTAACTTCTTTCAAACTCCATGCCTGCTGGAAAGCTCACACTAAAACCACAGGAGACATAATTAGCAAAATCCAAAGTGCCCCTTTAACCTTTGCCTCAATCCAATCCACTTTATTTCTATAGCACATTTTACAAACACAACGTTTCCAAAGTGCTGCACAGAAGACTCAGAACATACAAACAATTCATAAAAAATATAGAAATATAGAAAGAATAAAAGAAAGAATAAACACCACAGTGGACCACATAACTCACACAGAATTAAAAGCCAAAGAATAAAAGTGTGTCTTTAGAAGAGCCTTAAAACACTCAACTGTAGGAGCAATTCGGACATGGAGAGGCAGGGCATTCCAGAGTTTAAGTCCAACCACAGGAAAGGCCCTGTCCCCCCGAGTCTTAAGTCTTGACTTGGGGACCACCAGCTGGAGCTGGCCCTCTGACCTCAGTGTCGGCGCTGGCGTATAAATTTGGATGAGGTCCGAAATATATGTTGGGGCCAGTCCATTCACAGCTTTAAAAACAAACAATAAAATCTTGCAATTAATCCTAAAACTAACAGGGAGCCAATGCAATGAGGCAAGAATTGGAGTTATATGCGCATGCTTTTTGGTTCTTGTTAAAAGTCGGGCTGCAGAGTTTTGGACTAACTGTAAGCATGAGAGTGCGTTTTGATTTATACCAATATAAAGTGCATTACGATAGTCCAAACGAGAAGAAATAAAAGCATGTATAGCTTGTTAAACTGCTAAAAGACAAAAACGGTTTAACTTTGGCTAAAAGGCGAAGATGTTAGAAACTAGATTTCACTATTGCATTTATTTTTTTATTAAATTTAAAATCACTGTCTATTTTTACCCCAAGGTTAGTTACCACATGATGCACAGAAACATTGAGGGGGCCCAAATCTATCATGGGAATAGTGGGGCCAAACTGCATAATCTCAGTTTTACTCTCATTTAGTTTAAAAAAAATTTGGGCCAACCACTCTTTGACGTCATTTAAACAGTCAAGTAGGGGTGTCAGGGGGCTGCCCTCATGTTTTCTGATTGGCATATAAATTTGACAGTCATCAGCATAAAGATGATATGAGATGCCATGCTTTTTAAAAACGGTTCCTAGTGGGAGAAGGTACAATGCAAAAAGTATAGGACCAAGAATTGATCCCTGGGGGACCCCACAGTTGAAAGGCGCAGTTGATGAAGTAGAGTCCCCCATTTTAACAAAAACCATCTCCCTGAAAGATATGACTCAAACCACTTTAGGGCAGTCCCCCTGACTCCCACACAGTTTTCCAAACGAGATAAAAGAATTTTGTGGTCAACTGTGTCAAAAGCTGCAGTCTAACATTAAACCTAAAACATCAACCCTTAACCATCAAACCCTCCAATGTATCCGGTCTTCCAAAAACGTCGTTACTCTCATTATCTGAAACTCAAATTGGCCCCTCACAAAACAGAAATTTAAACACACAAAACCTCTGACATTCAGATTTCATGTTTGGCAGCATTGACAACAAATAATTACAGACCTCTCAGACCTGTAAATCGTGTGTGTGTGTGTGTGTGTGTGTGTGTGTGTGTGTGTGTGTGTGTGTGTGTGTGCACGCGTGCGTGCGTGCGTGTGTGTGTTAATGTGACACAGCTCTGTACTGCCAGTAGAAGAAGAAGCTGTTAGATGACTCTGCTCTCTAACAGCTCAATCTGTCATTGTCAGCCATGCAGCAGATGGCTAATGAAGGCAGCCCGACTCACCATTTGGTGCTGTGACATGTTGTAACATATTCTCTCTCTTTCTGCCTCCTTCCTCACCTCTCTGTCCCATTTCTGCACCGCTGTCACCTCCTTTCCCTGTACTGCCTTATTTCTCTTTCTTCTAATTGATAAAAAATGAAAGAAAAACAATATTTATCAGTAAAATATTATCTTATCCTGTTTCTCCTCAGAGTTCACCTTCTTATAACTCCAGATTTCTGATCCTCTACTTATATATCCGCTATGAATTTGCATTTGATTGACTATACTTCAAACTTAACAGTGTAAATAACCTCCCCAAAGCACACTGTCTTTACACTGAGTACTGTACACTTCATATCTAATGCATTTTGTATGGGTTTAAGTAGTGGAGTAACCCAAATCTAAAGTCCTCTCTTTGTATTCAATTAACACTAACCCATCTTTCTCTCCTCCTGATCCAGGTACATGTCTGATTCTAGGCTGCATGATCTACCCGGACGGCTGGGACAGTGACGAGGTGAAGCGGATGTGTGGCGAGCAGACGGACAAGTACACACTGGGGGCCTGCTCGGTGCGCTGGGCCTACATCCTGGCCATCATGGGCATCTTGGATGCTCTCATTCTCTCCTTTCTGGCCTTCGTCCTGGGGAACCGTCAAGACAGTCTGATGTCTGAGGAGCTGCTGGGTGACAGTAAGAGGATAATAATACCTTTAGGGTTCATAGTGGGTAGACATAGCCAGTGTCAGACAGTGCAGTTGGTCAGGGAGAGGAGAAACAGCAGTCTACATACTTTTGTATACTCTAGCTCCTAAAACCATCTCGCAAATGCATTTCCCCAAAGGGATTTAGAAAAGCTGCAACAATGGTGATGCAACGAATAAATCACTTAAAATGAGAAATTGATTATTTAAATTGCTGTGTTTTTATTTTCTTTAGATTGACTATTCTAGTGGTTCCCGACCCAGGGGTCAGGACCCATCAAGGGGTCACTGGATCAGTCTGAAGGGCCACGATTTGATTAACAAAACTGGAAATAAGGAAAAAAAATTAAAACAACTTTTTTAACTACACAAATGAAATGTATTTTTGCTGACTTTTCTCTAATCCTTGCTTTTTATTGGAAAATAATGGATAGTGTTTCTACTGTAGGCCTCTGCAGGAAATTGTTCACATTTATCAATCAGAGAGGGGAACAGCTGAACTTGTTGTAGATAAATGCAGCCTGTGATGAGAGATCACAACACTGCTTTGCCCTAAACGGTCAGCAGCCAAAGGACTAAACAATTATATCGACTTATAAAAGTAATAACATATTTGTCACCATTTTAAAATTTTTTTCTTTTTTTTCCATTTCCTGGTAATTCATGGAACACTTTAACCAAGACAGTTTGGTATACACCAACAGAATAAAAGCTGTAGTGCAATTACACCGGAAATGAGATTCAGGCTATTTTCGAAACAAAACAAAGCAAGTGCCACTTAAATTAAAAAATCGATTTGGACACTGGCCTGAATGTTTGCACTGTGTCTGAATTTTATTCCACTTTTGGCTCCAGGAGCATATCCTATGAGTCTTTACAGTCATGAGGCTCAAACTCCAAGCAAAGTCAAAGTCAGCTACAAGTCTTTTTTTATGTGAATACACTAAATCTGTGACTCGTATCCACACCTCTGCTACATTTTTGTACCTAATTGGCTTTTCCATTAAAGCTCCATACAATAATGAGACAGTACATATCAAAGACCACATCTGATTCCTGTTGCTGTATACCGCACATCCCACCAGCAGCTTGAAATTAAAAACGTACCTTATTTCCTCTTGCATAATTTCCCATGCTCAAGTTATTCATTTTCATGCATTAGCCAGATGTTATAAACCACCTGCTTGCTTCTGTTGCCAATGAGATTCTCCTGTCTTGATTGGGGCGAGATGACAACTGCCCTCGGACTCAACGAGAATGATTTAAACAGTTAGGAAGGAGGCAGGAAGAAGAGGAGAATACAGATGAAGCAGGACGAAGATCAAAAGCAATGAGAGACACAGAGAGAAAGATGGGTGACGGAGAGGAAGAACGCACCAATAGCAAGGGTTAATTGAAGCCTGGGGATGCTGGACAGAGTCATGAATTACTAATGGCTGTTTACACAGCTTGCTGCCAGCATGTCTAAATGAATCACAGCCACCCTATCAGCCGAGACACAGTTGCCTGTTAGCATAAGCAAAAAGACTGGGAGGAAGAAGCCATTATCAGCCGAGAGACCGAAGAGGGAAGGACAAGACAGAGGGATAATGAGCCGATGAGAGAGGAAGAGAGGCAGGATGTACATGAAATACGAGAATGAAAGTGAAAAGTGGGGGATTCATCAAACAGCAGATGGAGTTTAAATGGGATATTTTCTTATCTTGTCACTCAGGAGGATGGATAGTGACTCCTGTCCAGAAACATCAGAGGGGTGTTTTAAGTCATCCTTTAGAGGAGAAGAAGTTCTATCTATTACTGCCACCTGCTGGTTTAAAAATGTCAGAGTTATTGTATCCTCTCCATACTGAACCGGTTTCTCTCTCTTTTTTTCCCACAGAGAGCGGCAATAATACCATATAATATCTGGTAATGGTAAAGCAGTCACACACACACACACACACACACACACACACAGGTAAGGATCAGAGTGTAATATTGTTTTATAGCAACAGTAAGAAATTGGTAACAGCCATTTGTATGCCACTACCACTGTACCTCTCAAGTAATAAAATTTAAAATTGTTCCTGAACAAATTGTTTAATGTCTAGTTTTCCCCTTTTATTTCCTTGAAACTTTGTTTCAGGTCTTGTGTATTTTTCCATAATAATAAATTTTCATGACTAAATAAGCAACAATCAGAGTTATTATTATTATTATTATTATTATTATTATTATTATTAAGAACACTTTTACTAACACTCAAAACTCAGTAAATCTGCTGATTGGAAAAAATACACTTTTAAACTTTTACTTTAAACTTTTGAAAGAAGAGATTTTACATTTTTCCTTTTACAAATTAAATGTTAAATTTATAAGCAATAAAGCCTCACTTTCCTCATTTCAGCACTCTTGTGGGTGTTGCTGTTAAAGCCTTATTTGGTCTGGTATGACCAGTAGGTTATGGTGGCCAATATTAGCAAATGTTAGCAGATATGGCTGAATTAACATCACTGGATCAATTTGGTGACTTTATTTTGAGCTTGTAGCCCCATTCCACTCACTCACTAGATTTTTGAAAACCATTCATAGTAAATAGATTTTGGCTATTTATTGGATTTATCTATTAAAATTTAGTGCAAATCAGAGGGAATAACCAATCCATATCCATTCTCCACTATTCTAAACTACTTGAATTCCTGCAGATTCTATATTATTTTTATTCTTGCCTGCAGGTCTTGCTGCCTAGGCATGATGTTACTTCAGGATCCAGCTTCCCTCTCCTGGTCCAGCCTGTGGCTGAGATGCAGAGCTGATGTGTGGGGAAAGAACAGATCAAAGAAGAGGAGGTCTGGAAGAGGTCATACAAGCTTGGTGGGAACCAGGATGCCACCTGTCCTCTCTGAAAGCTCCCCCCTGTAAAATAGCCTTCTCATTCAACTCAAACTGCTTAATCTCACAGGATAAATTCTCAAAAAGACTTTCTAAAAGTTTACCTGTGTTGGTATGTCACTGCATCATCTTTTCTAGAGCTGTTCAAACTGAAATTATTGTCTGTGTGGGTATGAGGAAGGCTGCCGGTGAGCAAGTTAAGCTGAATTTTATTTATTTAAAGACTCTTCATGCGGTAATATAGCTCCAGGACACACACCACTGAGTGAAGGCTGCTCAAATAGAATTAAATCAAAACAACATTTCCAGACTTCGACCGACACAAATAAGACTTGAGGTCAAAGCTATCAGATGTAATTTCTTATCAAGTCAACAACAACTCTGCAACGGACAGCTTGACCTTTGATTTAAAGAAGAGCAAAGTGAGGACTGAAAAAAATGAGGCTGGATAAAAGAAGAGAAAGAGCAGTATTGTTTTGTTATATTTACATATTTGATGTTATAGAATCAAAGGTAGTAATTAGAGGTTTTGCTGGTAACAACTTTGCAAAAAAAAAAAAAAAGCTAAAAAGGAGAAAACATCAATTGTATCAAGTACATAATCTGTGTATAGCTATATGTTTATTATGTCCCTGTATTTTGTCTTGACTTTGAAATGTACACTTTGAAATGTCAAGCTATTGGTCCATTATTAGTGTGTGCCATACAATATCTTGTAATCTGACAGTATTGTGGAGTACTTAAGGGAGTAAGAAAAGTTAAACTGAACATTAATTGAAGCTGGATAAGTTTGACTCTTTGTATCTTTTTGTTGCCTGTCATTCTTCAGTCTCCCCGCTAAAAGAGTTAGTGGAGTGTGTCTAACTTACATTAAAACTGTTATTTTAACTATGATGGAACAAAAGAAACATGAAAGAAATGTGCTCATTCGCTTATGAAATATGCTCATTCGCTTTTTGGTGTAGAGTTAGCATTAGCTACCTGGGTAAGAATCAGAACTCACAATCACAATCAGAAAAGGGTTAAGAGACTGTGTCAGTGGGGATTACAGGTCTTGTTAATGAGGCCGACAGCAGTCGGGAAGAAACTATTTGTGTGGCGTGAAGTTTTGGTCCTGATGGACTGCAGCATCTTGCGTGTTTCAAGACGTTTTTAACCGGAGCGGTAGGGATCGACGCACAGGTCCTGAAGGGATTGCAGCCAATCACATTCTCAGCAGAGAAGAAGACCAATTCTCTCACCAACTCTCCGCTGGAAAGCTAAGTATAATTCCTAAAACGTCGAATTCCTTTAACACCTTTTTTAAACAAAGTAGGAGTGTCAGACAGCAACATTATATTTTGTTATTATTCCTTATACTTCAGGTACCATGTCACACTAAAGGAGTCGTGTGTGTTTGTGTCACTTGTAAAATGAGAATACCGGAGGCCTATTACCCTTTTAGCCGGAGCTCTGCTTTATTTGAACACATGTCGTTAGCCAGTGAATTCACACAAAAACTCGCAAGTCGCATCCTTGGGACCAAAGGTGTAAGGTGGAGGCAGTATTTCTTTCTCCCAACTTATGTTGAGACTGACAAGAACCCTTTTCTGTATAAATCTGTCTAGATTATTCACTTCTAATATTAGTATGAGACATAATAAAAAATTACCAAATTTACTTAGGAATGTGTTAACCTGCCTTAATCATTTAACTATATCTATATACTGTGTATATATATATATATATATATATATATATATATATATATATATATATATATATATATATATATGTATGTGTAAAATATATATATATTTATTTTTATGACGACATAATATAAACTATGCATTTTTTTTACTTTTTCTTTATTATGCCTTTTTGTGACATTCTTTCACGTTATATTTTACTATGACTTTTTTATGACTTTTTTTTTACAACATACTCTACTATGACTTTTTTGACATTTTTCAACATACTATATACTATGACTTTTTAATGACATTTTTAGACATATTATACTATGACTTTTTTATGACATTTTTACACGTCATACTCTGTGAGTTTCTATGCCATATTTTACAACATACTATGATTTTTTTATCATATATTTTACGACATACCATACCATGACTTTTTTATGACATATTTTACAACGTACTATACTATGACTTTCTTTGACATATTTTTTATGACCTAATTTACTTTTTATGACTTCTTTTACAACATACTATACAATGACTTTTAATGACATTTCTTTCTGACAAATTATGCAATTACTTTTTAATTACTTTTTTTCGACATACTCTACTATGACTTTTTATGACATGTTCACACACCGTACTCTGCAATGAGTTTTCTATGCCATATTTTAGGACATATTATATATTATGACATTTTTACACGGCATGCTCTACTATGAGTTTTCTTTTCATGACATTTTTTGACGTAATATACTATGACTTTTTATGAGATATTTATTGAAAGTTTTCCAAACAATAACAAGAACAACAACAACAATGTAATGGAGTCCTAGTTCACATCAGAGAGTACCTGCCTCAACCTTACATCTGGGACAGTATTCCGAGTAGCTACTATTCATCCTATGAAGGCGCTGAGGTGTCAGATAAATCCTGTGAATAAGATTAAACTGCAAGAGTTTATGTCTACTGTTGTAGGAGAATGATTGGGAGCTCTTACAAATCTCCTCCCATTCAAAGTCCTCAAAAGCCTGACCAATGTCTATTTCCCACTTAGTTTTTGCATTAAGAGTGTTGTTTTCTGCGAGGCTCATGAGTCTGTTATAGGCATAGGATAAAAAACCTTTAGGATTATGCTTGTCTTGTATCATACTCTCTATTTGAAAATCCTCTAAAGAGGTGAGTTTCCCACCCTGTTGCACTCTAATATAGTCTCTAACTTGTAGAAATTTAAAAAAAATGTGCAGAGGGGAGCCCATAAGAGGTTCTCAGTTGTTCAAAGGATTTCAGATTATCAAGCTCATATAGATGTCCAAATGTACATATGCCTCTGTTATACCATTCTCTGGTAATGCCATCTCTCAGTGCCCCAGGTAGGACAGGGTTAAAATGGAATGGGGTAGACCTATATATTGCGCGGACACTTTGGAACTTTGCTCTGATTTCATGCCATATTTTAGATGTGTGTTTTATCATTGGGTTTTGAGTAAAAAAATTTTGACTGTGATAGGAGTGAATAAATGGAATGCTTGACAATATTTCTGCTGTATGAGATTGTTCGATCTGTTTCCAGGCTGGAGGATGCTCTAAGTTTTTAATCCAGGTCCAAACAGCTCTGGATTGTGCAGCCAAATAATATAATTGAAAGTCAGGTAGGTTTAGACCTCCTTGTTCAATGGGGCGACAGAGGGTTTTGAGTTTTACTCTGGGAACCTTACCATTCCACAGGAATCTAGAAATCAGTCTGTCCAGTTTTTTAAAAAAGGTTTTGGGGATTGAAGTTGGAAGGGATTGGAATAGTTAAAGGAATTTAGGTAGAATGTTCATTTTTATACAGTTTATTCGTCCAATCAGGGATATAGGTAAAGACTTCCACCTTTCCAAATCTGCTTCCGCTTTTCTAAGCAGGGGTTCATAGTTGAGTGAGTAAATCTGGTGTAGTTGATTGGGTATCTGTACTCCAAGATAACAGAGCTTATAGGGTTCCCAATGAAAAGAAATGTTTCCTCTCGATAATCCTTTGGCAGATGACGCCACATTAGTCAAGTACAGTATAATATCGTCAGCGTATAGCGAGATGATATGTTTTTCGTTTTCAACCATAATGCCCTCTATGGCCGGGTGTGCTCTAACAGCAACTGCGAGCGGTTCTACCGCCAGCGCGAAGAGGAGCGGGGACAGCCCTGGCGCGTGCCACGTGAGAGAGGAAAAAAGAGATGAGGTATCAGTATTTGTTCGTATCATTGCTGCTGGGTTAAGATATAGCATCTGTATCATTCTTATCAAGTTGGGGCCAAAGTTCATCTTTTGTAAGACTGCGAAAAGAAAAGGCCATTCTAAGTGATCAAATGCCTTTTCGGCGTCTAAAGAAAGGGCAACGACAGGCATGTTAATTTGTCCAGCACAGTGAATAATATCAAGAAACCTACGAATGTTATCGGAGGAAAAACGGTTTTGAATGAAGCCAGTTTGGTCTTTATTTATAAGGCTAGGGATCACTTTCTCCAGCCTGGTAGCTATAACCTTGGTAAATATCTTGTATTCTGACGACAAGAGGGCTATGGGCCTATAGGAGCCACAGAGTTTTGGGTGTTTGCCTGGTTTTAGCAGAACAGTAATCAGTGCCTGTTTTAAAGTTTTAGGTAATTGGCGGATTTCAATTGCATGTTTAAACATTTCCATTAAAGGTGAGAGTAGGTTAGATGCAAAGGTTTTATAAAAATCCATTGGGAATCCATCTGGCCCTGGCGATTTTCCTGCTGAAAGCTTTCCAATTGCATCTAAAACTTCCTGCCTAGTAATGTCTGCCTCTAGTCTATCCCGTGTCTCCGCAGCCAACCCCGGAACAGCCAGACCCTCCAGGAAGTTATTCATTTTGTAAGTATCTACACCCTGGGAGGAGTAAAGGTCTTGATAGAAATCTTTAAAGGTTTCATTAATAAGTCTGGGATTATGGATTATCGTGGCATCCTCTTTGGTTTTAACTGAGGGAATGCATCTTGAGCTTTCCTCTTTTCGGATCTGCCAGGCTAATAGTTTACCACTTTTATCCCCATGTTCATAATACTGTTGTTTAGTTTAGGCCATGGCATTTTCAACCACCCGAGTGGTTAACGTGTTGTATTCGGTTCTTTTGTTATTCAGCAGATGAAAGGTCATTTCATTATGAGTCTGAGAATTTTCCTTTTCAAGTTTCCTAATCTCTGATTCAAGTGTGTTAGTTTTCAGCATATATTGTTTTTTTTTCCATGATGCATAACTTATAGTTTCACCTCTCAAATAGGCTTTTAAGGACTCCCATACAGCGGCGGGCGAGGCGGTTCCTTTATTAATGCTAAGAAAACTGTCTATCTTGCGTCTTATAAGAGTATTATAATCTGCGTCAACAAGCAGGTGTGTGGGGAATCGCCATAGCCTGCTATTACGGGTGGTGGTCTTTAGAGCCATCAGGAGCATGAGAGGGGCATGGTCCGAGTGAGTCATGACCAAATATTCACATGAGGAAATAAGATGGATTCTGTCAGCATGAATGAGAAAAATATCAATTCTAGAATAGCTTTTATGAGCATGCGCGTAGAAAGAGGACTCGAGCAGCGATTTGTGCCTAACTCTCCATGTATCTACAAGATTAAAATCTGCCATTTCTTTTTTGAGTGTCTTAGCTGCTTGAGAACAGGTTTTGGAATTTGAGGAGGACCTATCTTTGGAAGGGTCCAAAACTAAGTTTAAATCCCCACCTATAATGAGTTCACTAGGAGGGCAAGTGAATGTGAAAAACAAACTCTGGAAGAATTGAGGGCAAACATAATTTGGGCCATAAACATTAACTAGTGTGATAGATTCACCTGCTATGGAGCCTTTAAGTATCAGGTATCTGACCGGTAGATCGAGAGCTTTGCCTTCTGGCTCAGCTCTCTTTTCGTCACAACGGTGCGATAGATTGAATGTAATACCGCACCCGCTGCGCCGATTCTCCGACCAATCTCCCGCTCCATTGTCCCCTCACTCGCGAACAAAACCCCAAGGTACTTGAACTCCTTCACTTGGGGTAAGGACTCATTCCCTTTTTTATGACATATTTTACGAAATACTCTACTATGACTTTTGTATGCCATATTTTACGACGTACTATATCATGACTTTTTTATGACATATGTTTTGACATGAAATACTATGACATTTGTATGACATCTTTTTTGACGCAAGATACTATGACTTTTTATGACATATTTTACAAAATATTATACTTTTTTTTTAAACCATGTATTTATTGAAATTTTCTACATTTTACAGACAAAAACAGTACAAGGCACATAACATAAAACAGAAAAAAGACCAAGGATCAAATGTAGTAGCTGTAGTATCCACAGTCATAAGTCCGTACATCCATAGGTGTATGCTTACATGAAAAACATAATGCCGTTATTTATCTCAACACCGTACAGTACAGATGGCACACTACAGGCATTAAGAGAATGTTATATTATTTATAAAAATAAATAAATATAAAAAAACAAAAACGCTTGGTCCAGCTAGTTATCACTCTGACCATCCACATCCATACTGTTATTCTCAAGAAAACTGAAGAAAACTCTCCAGTAAAAAGTCATTTCCAACAACCATTGCAATGTGCCACAAGGTGTGTCTGATTTCCAAGAGCAAGCAATGCATCGTTTGGCTTCTAAAAAACAAATAAATATTCAGTAGAGACAAAATATTATACTTTGACTTTTTATGACATATTTTTTTTACACACTACTATGACGTTTTATGATATATTTTACGACATACTATACTATCACTTTTTTATGAAATTTTTTACGGCATAATAGATTTTGACCTTTTGACGTCAAACTATGAATTTCTTATGAAATTGTGATATACTATGACTATGAAATTGTGATACACTATGACTATGAAATTGTGATACACTATGACTTTTTATGACATTGTCCCCACTGCTTTCTCCCTCTACAGCAAAGACTGCAGCTCAGGAGATCCGTCTTTTAAACTCCTGAAATTTGCAGAGGACACAACGGTCATCGGCCTACAGATGTGAGGTTGAACACATTCAAAACTGTGGAGATGACAATGGACTTTGGGAGGAGCTCCCCAACACTGCCCCACCATACTAAACAGCACTGTGTCTGCTGTGGAGTCTTTAGGTTTTTGGTATCCGCAATCTCCAAGGTCCTTAAGTGGACGTCCAACATTGACACAATCAGGAAAAGGACCATCAGAGGATGTACTTCGCCAGCTCAGAAAGTTCAAACTGCCTCAGGAGCTGCTGATCCAATTTTACACAACAATTATTCAGTCTTTTCTTAGCACATCCATAACTGTGTGGTTTGAATCAACCACCAAACAGGACAGGAACAGACTGAACAGTCAGGACTGCAGAAAGAATCATTAGTGCAAACCTGTCCTCCACTCAGAACGTATACACACGAGAGTCAAGACACATGTCATTGTTTTATTCTATACTTTTTAATATATATTTATATCTTTGTCCAGCGTTGTTGTAATGTTTCAGCTGTGTGTCTATTTCTGAGTATGTACATTGAGAGCAACAGAAACTGGAGACAAATTCCTGGTATGTACACATGCTTGGCCAATAAAACTGATTGTGATTCAGATTAATTATTATGTCAAAGTTTAGTATGCAGTAAAAAAAATACATATTATAGTATGTTGGAAAAAGTCATAAATGTCATAGTATTATATATCCCAAAAAGAAAATGCAAAGTATAACCACCAGATGGCTCTACAAAATATATAGAAGAAGGAAAAAATAATGAAAGTGAAAAATAAGGCTGACATTGGTGTGCAAAACAAAAATAAATTAAACAAAATGTAATGATTTTCAGTATTTTTACAACAGCTCCAAAGGACTTTAATACATTTCTTCATTTAGTCCAGGAAAAACTGTGGATTGCATATGATAAATATAGAAGGGTTTCTCTCTGCAGACATAGTATAGTAGGTCCAAAACGTCCTAGTGTAGTATGTCGAGAAAAGTCATAAAACGTCGTAGTTTGTCAAAAAGTAATAAAAAAGTAATTTATATCGAAGAAAAGTCTAACAAAAATTCAATTATATTATGTAACATAAGTCATAAAATGTTCATAGTATAGTGTCCAAAAAAGTCATAGTATAGTATGTCTATAAAAGTCATGAAAATGTTATAGTATAGTATGTTGAAAAAAGTCATAGGATAGTATGTCGAAAAAAGTGATAAAAAGCCATAGTATAGTATGTCGAAAAAAGTGATTAAAAAGCCATAGTATAGTATGTTGAATAAAGTGATAAAAAAGCCATAGTATAGTATGTCGAAAAAAGTGATTAAAAACCAGTAGTATAGTATATCGAAAAAAGCCATATTATAGTATGTTGAATGAAGTGATAAAAAAGCCAAAGTATAGTATGTCAAATATAGTGATAATAAAGCCATAGAATAGTATGTCGAATATAGTGATAAAAAAGCCATAGTATGGTATGTCAAAAAAAGACATAGTATAGTATGTCGAAAAAAGTGATAAAAAGCCATAGTATAGTATGTCGAAAAAAGCCATAGTATAGTATGTCAAATAAAGTGATAAAAAACCCATAGTATAAGTATGTTGAATAAAGTGATAAAAAAGCCATAGTATTGTATATCAAAAAAAGTGATTAAAAAAGCCATCGTATAGAATGTCGAATAAAGTCATAAAAAGCCATAGTATAGTATGTCGAAAAAAGTGATAAAAAGGCCATAGTATAGTATGTCAAATATAGTGATAATAAAGCCATAGTATAGTATGTCAAATGTAGTGATAATAAAGCTATAGCATAGTATGTCGAAAAAAGTGATAAAAAAGCCATAGTATAGTATGTCAAATATAGTGATAATAAAGCCATAGTATAGTATGTTAAATATAGCGATAATAAAGCCATAGTATAGTATGTCAAAAAAAAACATTATATAGTATGTCAAATAAAGTGATAAAAAAGTCATAGTATGTTGAAAAAAGTGATCAAAAAGCCATTGTATGTCGAAAAAAGCCATAGTATAGTATGTCGAAAAAAGTGATTAAAAAGCCATAGTATAGTATGTCGAAATAATTGATTAAAAAGCCATAGTATAGTAAGTCGAAAAAAGTGAATAAAAAGCCATAGTATAGTATGTCGAATAAAGAAATAAAAAAGCCATAGTATAGTAAAAAAAAAAAAAAAGTGATTAAAAAAGCCATAGTATAGTATGTCGAATAAAGTGATAAAAAGCCATAGTATAGTATGTCAAATATAGTGATAATAAAGCCATAGTATAGTATATCGAAAAAAGTGATTAAAAAGCCATAGTATGTCGAAAAAAGCCATAGTATAGTATGTCGAAAAAAAGTGATTAAAAAAGCCATAGTATAGTATGTCGAAATAAATGATCAAAAAGCCATAGTATAGTAAGTCGAAAAAAGTGAATAAAAAGCCATAGTATAGTATGTCGAATATAGTGATAAAAAAGCCATAGTATAGTATGTCAAATATAGTGATAATAAAGCCATAGTATAGTATGTCAAATATAGTGATAATAAAGCCATAGTATAGTATGTCAAAAAAAAACATTATATAGTATGTCAAATAAAGTGATAAAAAAGTCATAGTATGTCGAAAAAGTGATAAAAAAAAAGTGATCAAAAAGCCATAGTATGTCGAAAAAAGCCATAGTATAGTATATTGAAAAAAGTGATTAAAAAGCCATAGTATAGTATGTCGAAATAATTGATTAAAAAGCCATAGTATAGTAAGTTGAAAAAAGTGAATAAAAAGCCATAGTATAGTATGTCGAATAAAGTGATAAAAAAGCAATAGTATAGTATGTCAAAAAAAGTGATTAAAAAAGCCATAGTATTGTATGTATGTTGAAAAGTGATAAAAAAAGTGATAAAAAGCCATAGTATAGTATGTCAAATATAGTGATAATAAAGCCATAGTATAGTATATCGAAAAAAGTGATTAAAAAGCCATAGTATGTTGAAAAAAGCCATAGTATAGTATGTCGAAAAAAAGTGATTAAAAAAGCCATAGTATAGTATTTCAAATATAGTGATAAAAAAGCCATAGTATAGTATGTCGAAAAAAGTGATTAAAAAGCCATAGTATATTATGTCGAATAAAGTGATAAAAAAGCCATAGTATAGTATGTCAAATAAAGTGATAAAAAAGCCATAGTATAGTATATCAAATATAGTGATAATAAAGCCATAGTATAGTATGTCGAAAAAAGTGATAAAAAAGTCATAGTATGTCGAAAAAAGTGATCAAAAAGCCATAGTATTTCGAAAAAAGCTATAGTATAGTATGTCGAAAAAAGTGATTAAAAAAGTCATAGTATAGTATGTCGAATAAAGTGATAAAAATGCCATAGTATAGTATGTCAAATATAGTGATAATAAAGCCATAGTATAGTATGTCGAAAAAAAGTGATAAAAAAGCCATAGTATAGTATGTCAAATAAAGTGATAATAAAGCCATAGTATAGTATGTCGAATTAAGTGATTAAAAAGCCATAGTATAGTATGTCGAAGAAAGTGATAATAAAGCCATAGTATAGTAAGTCGAAAAAAGTGATTAAAAAGCCATAGTATAGTATGTCGAATAAAGTGATAAAAAAGCCATAGTATAGTATGTCGAAAAAAGTGATAAAAAAAGCCATAGTATAGTATGTCGAATAAAGTGATAAAAAGCTATAGTATAGTATGTCAAATATAGTGATAATAAAGCCATAGTATAGTATGTCGAAAAAGTGATTAAAAAAGCCATAGTATAGTATGTCGAAAAAAGTGATAAAAAAGCCATAGTATAGTATGTCGAAAAAAGTGATAAAAAAAACATTATATAGTATCTCAAATAAAGTGATAAAAAAGTCATAGTATGTCGAAAAAAGTGATCAAAAAGCCATAGTATGTCAAAAAAAGCTATAGTATAGTATGTCGAAAAAAGTGATTAAAAAAGTCATAGTATAGTATGTTGAATAAAGTGATAAAAAAGCCATAGTATAGTATGTCAAATATAGTGATAATAAAGCCATAGTATAGTATGTCGAAAAAAGTGATAAAAAAGCCATAGTATAGTATGTCAAATATAGTGATAATAAAGCCATAGTATAGTATGTTAAATATAGCGATAATAAAGCCATAGTATAGTATGTCAAAAAAAAACATTATATAGTATGTCAAATAAAGTGATAAAAAAGTCATAGTATGTTGAAAAAAGTGATCAAAAAGCCATAGTATGTCAAAAAAAGTGATTAAAAAGCCATAGTATATTATGTCGAATGAAGTGATAAAAAAGCCATAGTATAGTATGTCAAATAAAGTGATAAAAAAGCCATAGTATAGTATATCAAATATAGTGATAATAAAGCCATAGTATAGTAAGTCGAAAAAAGTGATAAAAAAGTCATAGTATGTCGAAAAAAGTGATCAAAAAGCCATAGTATTTCGAAAAAAGCTATAGTATAGTATGTCGAAAAAAGTGATTAAAAAAGTCATAGTATAGTATGTCGAATAAAGTGATAAAAATGCCATAGTATAGTATGTCAAATATAGTGATAATAAAGCCATAGTATAGTATGTCGAAAAAAAGTGATAAAAAAGCCATAGTATAGTATGTCAAATATAGTGATAAAAAAGCCATAGTATAGTATAGTAAAAGTGATAAAAAAGTGATTAAAAAGCCATAGTATAGTATGTCGAAAAAAGTGATAAAAAGCCATAGTATAGTATGTCGAAAAAAAGTGATTAAAAAAGCCATAGTATAGTATGTCGAAAAAGTGATTAAAAAAGCCATAGTATAGTATGTCGAAAAAAGTGATAAAAAAGCCATAGTATAGTATGTCGAATAAAGTGATAAAAAGCTATAGTATAGTATGTCAAATATAGTGATAATAAAGCCATAGTATAGTATGTCAAATGTAGTGATAATAAAGCTATAGCATAGTATGTCGAAAAAAGTGATAAAAAAGCCATAGTATAGTATGTCAAATATAGTGATAATAAAGCCATAGTATAGTATGTTAAATATAGTGATAATAAAGCCATAGTATAGTATAAAAAAAAAAAAACATTATATAGTATGTCAAATAAAGTGATAAAAAAGTCATAGTATGTTGAAAAAAGTGATCAAAAAGCCATAGTATGTCGAAAAAAGCCATAGTATAGTATGTCGAAAAAAGTGATTAAAAAGCCATAGTATAGTATGTCGAAAAAATTGATTAAAAAGCCATAGTATAGTATGTCAAAAAAAGTGAATAAAAAGCCATAGTATAGTATGTCGAATAAAGAAATAAAAAAGCCATAGTATAGTATGTCGAAAAAAGTGATTAAAAAGCCATAGTATAGTATGTCGAATAAAGTGATAAAAAAGCCATAGTATAGTATGTCAAATATAGTGATAAAAAAGCCATAGTATAGTATGTCAAAAAAAGTGATAAAAAGCCATAGTATAGTATGTCGAAAAAAAAAGTGATTAAAAAGCTATAGTATGTCGAAAAAAGCCATAGTATAGTATGTCGAAAAAAAGTGATTAAAAAAGCCATAGTATAGTATGTCGAAATAAATGATAAAAAGCCATAGTATAGTAAGTCGAAAAAAGTGAATAAAAAGCCATAGTATAGTATGTCGAATAAAGTGATAAAAAGCCATAGTATAGTATGTCAAATATAGTGATAATAAAGCCATAGTATAGTATGTCAAAAAAAGTGATAAAAAAGCCATAGTATAGTATGTCAAAAAAAAACATTATATAGTATGTCAAATAAAGTGATAAAAAAGTCATAGTATGTCGAAAAAAGTGATCAAAAAGCCATAGTATGTCGAAAAAAGCCATAGTATAGTATATTGAAAAAAGTGATTAAAAAGCCATAGTATAGTATGTCGAAATAATTGATTAAAAAGCCATAGTATAGTAAGTTGAAAAAAGTGAATAAAAAGCCATAGTATAGTATGTCGAATAAAGTGATAAAAAAGCCATAGTATAGTATGTCGAAAAAAGTGATTAAAAAGCCATAGTATAGTATGTCAAATAAAGTGATAAAAAGCCATAGTATAGTATGTCAAATATAGTGATAATAAAGCCATAGTATAGTATGTCGAAAAAGTGATTAAAAAGCCATAGCCATAGTAGTATTGAAAAAGCCATAGTATAGTATAGTAAAAAAGTGATTGAAAAAAAGCCATAGTATAGTATTTCAAATATAGTGATAAAAAAGCCATAGTATAGTATGTCGAAAAAGTGATAAAAAAGCCATAGTATAGTATGTCGAAAAAGTGATAAAAAAAGCCATAGTATAGTATGTCAAATAAAGTGATAAAAAGCCATAGTATAGTATGTCAAATATAGTGATAAAAAAGCCATAGTATAGTATGTCAAAAAAAGTGATAAAAAGTCATAGTATAGTATAAAAAGTGATCAAAAAGCCATAGTATTTCGAAAAAAGCTATAGTATAGTATGTCGAAAAAAGTGATTAAAAAGTCATAGTATAGTATGTCTAAAAAGTGATAAAAAAGTGATAAAATGCCATAGTATAGTGATAAAAAGCCAAATATAGTGATAAGTGATAAAAAGCCATAGTATAGTATGTCAAAAAAAGTGATAAAAAAGCCATAGTATAGTATGTCGAATAAAGTGATTAAAAAGCCATAGTATAGTATGTCGAAAAAGTGATAAAAAGCCATAGTATAGTATGTCGAAAAAGTGATTAAAAAGCCATAGTATAGTATGTCGAATAAAGTGATAAAAAAGCCATAGTATAGTATGTCGAAAAAAGTGATAAAAAAAGCCATAGTATAGTATGTCGAATAAAGTGATAAAAAGCTATAGTATAGTATGTCAAATATAGTGATAATGAAAAAGATAAAAATAGTATAGTATGTCGAATAAAGTGATAAAAAGCCATAGTATAGTATGTCAAAAAAGTGATAATAAAGCCATAGTATAGTATGTGAAAAATAAAAAAAGTATAGATGCGAAAAAAAAAAAATTATATAGTATCTCAAATAAAGTGATAAAAAAGTCATAGTATAGTATGTCGAAAAAGTGATAAAAAAAGTATAGTAGTATGTCAAAAAGCTATAGTATAGTATGTCGAAAAAAGTGATTAAAAAAGCAATAGTATAGTATGTCGAAAAAAGTGATTAAAAAAGCCATAGTACAGTATGTCGAATAAAGTCATAAAAAGCCATAGTATAGTATGTCGAAAAAAGTGATTAAAAAGCCATAGTATAGTATGTCAAATATAGTGATAATAAAGCCATAGTGATAAAAATGTTAAATATAGTATGTCGAAAAAAGTGATAAAAAAGCCATAGTATAGTATGTCAAAAAAAAACATTATATAGTATGTCGAAAAAAGTGATAAAAAAAGTCATAGTATGTTGAAAAAAGTGATCAAAAAGCCATAGTATGTCAAAAAAAGTGATTAAAAAGCCATAGTATATTATGTCGAATGAAGTGATAAAAAAGCCATAGTATAGTATGTCAAATAAAGTGATAAAAAAGCCATAGTATAGTATATCAAATATAGTGATAATAAAGCCATAGTATAGTAAGTTGAAAAAGTATAGTATAGTATCGAAAAAAAGTGATAAAAAAGCCATAGTATAGTATGTCAAAAAAGTGATTAAAAAGCCATAGTATAGTATGTCGAATAAAGTGATAAAAAGCCATAGTATAGTATGTCAAAAAAAGTGATAAAAAAGCCATAGTATAGTATGTCGAAAAAAGTGATAAAAAGCCATAGTATAGTATGTCAAATATAGTGATAA